>NW_009258667.1:289659-321000 GCF_000687185.1 Egretta garzetta
CTCCCCCTTCCCCATATGGCACCCCGCGGGGCAGGATTGCCCCCTCCCCTGGTGCCCAGCCCTTCCCCTGTCCCCTCTCCCCCATCTCCTTGGAACAGTGTGTACATGATTTTGTAGTTTTTTTAAGGCGCCATGTTTATAATCCTCCATCATATTAAAAAAAATCCACCCAGCATGAGACACGGCGTCTCCCGCACCCCAAAGCCAGGGAGGCAGACACAGAAATATCCACAGGGCTGTAAATTCACCCCCACTCCCGCACACACACCCCTCCTCCCCAGACTTAAAAGTCTCTCTCACCTTGTGCTGCTGCCGCTGCTTCTGCTGCTGCAGGGGGGGAGAAGTTAAGCCAGGGGAAACTTTTCAATCCCTTCCCCAGGCCGCTGCTGCCTCCTCCTTCCACATATTTTTCCTCTCAGAGTTTTATTGTGTCTGAATTTTCTCTCTCTCTCTCCTCTTCTGTCTGTCCACAGTTCAGGTTTCTGGGGTAAACAGGGTTTAGGATGGTGCTAGGGATATTTGGGAGAAGGAGAACTCTAGTGGTGTCTGCTGGAGTTGCTGTTTGTTTCTTTTTTTTTTTTTAATAATACATTTGAAACGGATCTTTAACTATTTATTATATATGTATTTTATTATACTCTTAGGTCTGGACACTATTTATTGCAGAGGACAAATCTGCCACTTCTCTGGCCCTGATACAGGGAAATTCCTTCTATCGTGAAGTCCAACTTGAAGAAATTCTGGACGTTTTCGAAAGTGGATACTCACATTGAGCAACAGAAACTAAACCATACAGAATCAGTGGTCTGACTCAGAGTGGGCTATATGTAGTGAGCTGTAGATCCACACTTTCACTGCAGGACTGGGAGATATATAGCAATCTGAAATATATATATTTATAAGCGCATATACATATGTAAGTAGCAAGAAAGCGTGTACATTTTGTCTTGTTTTTATATGGACTGTGAGATAAATATTATTAATAATAAATGTCTAAGGAAATGCACTCTAAAGTTTCTGAAATACTTCAGGAATTATTTAACGTAAAAGTAACATGCGTCACAATTAATTAGCCTTGACCAGAAATATGACATACTTTATTAAAATACACTGTAAGCTTAGTTATATAAACATTTATGCATGCAAATAATTTTATTTATGCGAGCAGTCATCAGTATTACTAAAAAAGTTTTGGGCTGCTAGTGATGAAAAAGATGCATCCATTGTGCCTGGTCAGTCAAAGATTTAATAGAGTTTGCAGACTGAACCGTTACAGGTTTCTCCAGTGTGTTTAGTAAATAAGATTTCTAGCAGTGTCTACACCCACATTTTGTTTGAGACTGCTGTATCGGGACTTTACATCCTCTTTTAAAAAAATAAAATGCAAATAACAGTTTTACTTCTATTATGCATTTAAATGTGAAAGAACATTTTACATTATCTAAAGTAAATAGATAGGAAAGAAAGTGCTGGTACTCAGCTTTCAAAGGATGCTGGAAGGGTTGCGCAAAGACCAAACAGTGGTACTATAATTTATTAACTACATTATATTGCTTGTATTAATAAATAGCAAATGAAATTTACAGGAAGTTCTTTAAGTAAGAAGGGATTTACCATCAGTATAATTACAAAAAGGCTAGCTTACGTTAAGCATTTAGTTGTGATGTTTGGCTCTGATTTCGTTAAGGCACATAATTTTCAGAAGGAATTTGATAGAAATATATGCCAGGTTTCCATGGGATATTGCTGGCTTGGCTGTCTTAGGTTTCTTTGAAACCTTCCCTATACAAATTGCATCTGAGCTATATTTATATAAGAAAAAAAAAATGTTTGGGTCCTAATAATTTCTACTGTTTCTACCAGTCAGGCTAACAGTTCTGCTCAAGCTGGTGTGGTTAAGGCACACCAATTTTTGCATCCAGAAGCGAACAGAGGAGCAGCGTAGCTAGCAGCATACCTAACCAGCTTTAACTCTTCAGCCAGAACAGCCAGGTACCAGAAGATTTATTACTCTGCCACAGTGCTTTCTCCTTACCTATGTAAATATTTACTTAAGGCAGAAGTTCAGCTGTCTTCAGTATAAAAAGGTTTTAGCCCTTTATCTCTTCAGAACCCACAGAGAGCTGTCAAATAAATATTTAGGCCACAGTTTCACCAATGCAGAAGCATATGCAGGGTTGAAGCCTTATGGTTTGCCTACCTTACAGGTTTTTACCTGGAGTCTACTGCTTGCCAACAATTTGCTGTACTTAACATATTTGTAAAGGCTAGTCTGGACCATCTCCAAATATTTGTTTCAGGATACAAATATTTGATTTTGGAAAGAACAAGGTATCCTAAAGCAAACACTTAGGGAGTGTCTGCAACCCTAGCCACGTTGCCTTGTCTGAGCTGGTGGGCAGTGAATTCAGTCAAGTGTAGAAAGACAAGTGTACAGCTGATGTATGGGTGTTAATGGGCCTTGTTTTAAAGTATTTTGATATCCTTATTAGGTCCCCTGAGTAACTGTTTGCATTATATAGTCTTCAGGATGCACATTGAGGATAAAACGGATGCATTTTTTGGTCATTCTAAAACTTGTTTTTATCTGTATTGGAAAGACTTTTTAATGCTCATTAGCATATGGGTTTGAAGCCCTGCTAACCAGTCTTGGTTAGCCCCCATTCTTGCACTGATCTGCATTTAGTTTGATACCTAATACAAGCCCTTTAGCAGATGTCTTTTGGCCAGTAACTTTCAGAGAGAACACGAGCTGGGAGCGCCAAATGGCCAATGCCGAACGGCCAGCGCTGTACGGCCAACGGTGAACGGCCAACAGTGAATGGCCAATGCCAGAGCTGTCACGCAGCGGCAGCCCGGCAGACAATGGGGAGGAAATCCCACCCTCCCCCAGCGCTGGGCAGTGGCAGGTTTCCTCATAGGCAGGGGGAAATGTTTGTTAGGACAAAAAGCAGGCTTAGAGCCGTCTCCAGCCCCCCTTCCCCAGGGACTGGGGGCGGTGCAAGGCCACGGGGCGTTCAGGCATTTCTTCCCTCCCCAGACTGGAAGGTCCTTCAGAAGGATGAGCAGGGAGATGGGTTTCTGGAATAGGACGGGCAGGTCTTGGGCTGAAGTAGCTCAGTTAGGGAGTGAGTTTGCATGTCAAAAATGTCTGTAGAGCTGCAACTGGCAGCTCGGGGTGTAATGGTGAGGGGTCCAGCCATCTGCTTGCTTGCAAGATTGTGGAGAAAGAGAATGCACCCCTAATGCAATGTTAGAAAGAAAACATGATGAAGTTACTTCCTTTTCAGTAGAAGGTACTTACCATAGGAGCACACTGAGTGTGTGCTGTATGCTTTTGCCAGTATTGCTGCACTGGTGTGTGAACAGGTTTGTCAGTACTGTTTGCTTCCCTTGGAAAAGGGCTTGGAGGGCAGGAGAAGAAGCTGCATAAGCAGAAGCACAGATTTTCCAGAGCAAGTGGCACCCAGCCTAAGAATATAATCTACTGCTGTGAACTAAAGGGGATATCAGGCAGGTTCATGGGAAGGAAATCCCTTGCAGGTTGGAGATGCACAAACCATGGCTCTGAAAATCCCTGAGCTGAAAGCATTTGGAGGCTGGGACACAAATACCCCAGGTGCCTGGCTGTTGCCATGTTTCACAAGATATGGGGACTACTATGTCCACTACACTTTTTGCACACAAGAGGACTGATGCTGTGTAGTAATGTGCAGGTTGGTAAATATGCCTCCATTTTGCTTTTAAATTATAGTCCTCCTCTCCTTCTTTTCAAAAGGCCTTTTTATTTTTAATTCTAATACCGAACAACGCAATCCTGTATGTATATGACCTTTTATTCTTACTACGCTCTTTTGCCATTCTCTTGGCTCAGTGGTACAACAGGCAGGTGAACAAGTACATCATTGCTGGCAGGTTCTAGGCACCGGGCTCAGGAGCATGAAAACATCAATTGAGCGCTTCCCTTAGTAGAGCAGGGAGTGTTGTATCCGCTCCATCACAGGACTTGTGCTGGGCTAATGAATGCACAGCCCAGCCTTCTTCTCCAGGACTTTCTCCCATCTTCCTGGCTGAACCAAACCCACCCACTATGTGCTCAAGTCTTTATCTGGCTTTGTAAGATAGCTGTCTCTTGCTGTTGGTGCCAACCCACTTTACTGTGTGCTCCGCTCCCAGCCGCACTGAAACAAAAATAATTTGAATGTGTTTCCTGAGAGGCAGGTCTGCTGTGTTGTGATCATAGAAGTATTAATGCAGAAAATTAGTGTAAATTTTTCATCAGAACAAAGTTTAGCAACATACTTTTCTTTTCAGTAAAGATCTCAGCAATGCATTTAATTTAGGAAGCTGGGGGAAGGGAACAAAGCCTTAACAACAGCAGGTTCAGGAAATCCACTGAGCTGAAAACAGTTGGAGGATGGGAGAGTCTTAGGGAGAAGCTTATGCTGTTGTTTTTTTCCCCGGGCATTGAAAAGAAAATACCAGGCTCAAGAGGGGGACACAGAGCAGAGAACCCCCAACAACATCTGCTGCTCCACAAAGCTGTCTAAGGAATGAGTTCATGCCACCCAGAGGTGCTATCCTTGCAGGCTTGACATGATGAGAATTGAAGTAGACCCTGCAGCAGCCAGGATCCTTCCTCCTTTTTCAGCTTCCTTCTCCTTGCTATGTCCCTGTCCATGCAGACTGGCCGTCCAGTGGTGGCTAGCCACAGTGCTCAGAGGAACTTAGTGAGGAATTCTGCGACTTGACAGGGCTTGAGAAAGTAAGGGTATAAATAAAAAGGTGGGAGAAAAGGTACAGGCAGAATTTCTAAAGATGTTCTGGGGTGTTTGATGGAGAGAGTACATTGTGGGGAGGTGGATCTTCAGTCTGACCCTCCATGGCCAGTATTCACATGTATGAGTACCTTGTGGCTACAATAACTGGTAATAACAAAACCAGAAAAGCCTGCCAAGTATAGATGTAGATTAAGATACAAAATGCATTATTTCTTCACTGTGTTCTCTCTTTACATTTTCATGCACAACTGGGAATAGAGGTTTATCCAAAAAGTTTACCTGTGAGTAAACTGACATATGTTTGTGACATATGACATGGCATGTGTTTACACCAGTATTATGCTTCATGAAAACTGTTTGCATGATTCAGCACAGAGTCTGCCAAAGGGAACTTAGCTCTGTATTTTTTAACTAATTCAAAACAACAGAGTGAGTTTGTATCAGTTTCATATTTTGTGTCGTCTGGCTACTGCATTTTCGATACGAGAGCAGGTGCCATAACATGTAACATGAAAAAATGTTTTAATGTCCGCTTCTAAGTGTACATCGAATTTATCTCACATGGGTTTGTCCAGTCTTGGTGTAATATCTAAAATCATTGATATCTATGCAAAACAAATACACAAAACTTAAATTTGCTTTTAGACTGAAATAGAATCTACTATTATTTTATGAGGATGCAGTGACTGCAGATATATAATTTGCCAGAAAAATAGCTATGATTATGAGGAAATAACTAGTACCTTTTGTTATTAAAATAATTACAAAACTAGAGTTTTTACATAAGAAGACATTACGAATGTCATAATTGCAGGGAAATGTTAAATACTTTGTGCAACATATTAAATGCCAACATAGCCAATAATAAGAAAAAAATGTCCTGTATTTAATGTAAGTGCCATCGGTTGTCCCAAGACAGTGGAAATACATGGATAAGGGAGGTATTACAGGATGCATTAGGAGTATGCAGAGACATCCGAGTACCTTTGCACTGAGTCAGTTCATGACAAGCTGGGCTTGACCAGGTTTGGTCCAGCACTGGCTTTGAGCTAATTATTGCAGCAGTAGTCTGTCCCTACCCTGCGCTTACAAAGCCTTCCATGTTCAAAGTTGGCTTGTTAGCTCCCAGGCTGGTTCCATGCATTCATGTGGCACTTCTTTGGGATAAATCAGCCTTTCCAGTAAACAGACTTCTGTCGTGTGTAGAGCAGAGACATCCAAATGTTTCTGAAAGAGATAATGTGTTATCAGTAGTACTGAACTGAAGCTAATAAGGCTTGTTGGACCCAAGCTGATCATATGCAGAGCTACCCAGCTGTGGCTCTGTACAGCTTTTTCCCCAGTTCCAATTTCCAGGAACACAGTATTTTGCATGGCATTAGCTCCAGTCTCACACAGCTTATTATGCCAGTTGCGATGCTACGCAAAAGAGGCAAAATTGTTTCTGGAACAGAGCTGCTCTTGAATCTAACACATTGCTGGAGCTAAAGATCCCTACCAGACTGAAGCTGGCCTGGCACAAAGCCATCTTGATGCGCTTGCAGCTTTGATGTATGCTGATGTTATCTGCAGCTTGAATAAACCTCCTAGAGATATCACTGATTGGCTGTACAGGATAGGCATAATGAATAGCAACATTTGTGTCAGTTTTGAACCATTATGGTCAAGATGAAAGCTAATGTAGGAACAAAAAAAACCCCACATCTGTCATTCTGTGGTTCTGACCCCTTATTTGAAAGCATCTTCTGTTATCCAGAGTTAAAGATAAATTAGTTTTGATCCACTATCACTGATTTCATTTTTATTGCATTCTGTAGGGAATCACCTGCTCAAAATAAATTGTAATATTCAAGTCTAATTGTCCGATCACTAACAATCTTCTTACCCTGATGGAATTGGAAGAGAATGCCATGACAAGTTAACCAAAGTGGAACTTGTACACTGGGACTGTTTCAAATGATGGGATTTGAAAAGAATGCTGGGAAAAATAGATTGTATATTGTTGATCTTACATGTCATGTAGGATACGTATTATGTATAATTTGCAAGCAGTAGATTTTATTTATATATTTGTCTATTTATCTTAGTTAACAGCTGCATTATGTTCAGCAGATGGCAATGCAATCACTTAAAAGATTTCTCATTAAAAAAAGAATTTATTAACATCCTATTAACTTCAATAAGAATAGTGTGGGGTTTTGATATATCTCCTAAGTTTACAAGACATACTATTCAAAAGTCATGGTTAGCTATTGCCAGGGTAACTAAAATAAAGTTACATTGAAATAGTAACGTTGAATATTCCAAATTGCTGAATTTAAAAAGTTCCACTGAATTTCCTCAATCCTGAACGCAAAAATAAAATTAATCAGATTTTGACATGCTGAACTGTATGTGCGTGTCACTCAGGGCGATCTTGATAATACATTTTGTGTTCAATACCTGCACTTACTAAATTTTTCACATTGAGAAATAAATCCACATGTTTTATTTCTAGTATTTGCATGTTTATAGCCTCTTCTTAGTGCTGGACTAGTGCTAATTTTGTTCAGTTGTTAACATAAAAAGAAAGATTTATTATCCCCATATTTCAGTTCTTATCTGTAGGTCATGTTACTTTTCATGTCAGTTATTTATGTGAACATTTTCCCTTTTAGATGAATACTATATTGCATTCACGTTGAAAATAATGTTGCCTTTGAATGGTTTAGCACAGCACCAAGGTATTGGGACAGACAAACAGGCACATTTTTCCTTCTTTCTCCCATAAGTCTAGAGATCTAGGGAACCCTGCTCAAGTGCCAATTAAATAAGTGGTTTTTTTTTTTAAAAAGCACTGCATATAGTTAGGGAGTATGCACATTCTTTCTTTAAAGACCGTTTGTGGCTCAAAAGCAGTTCACGTATTTAAGTTTCCTTGGACCATCTCAGCCATTTAGTATTTCCCTCAGCAAATACAGACAGAGGAAGGGAACAGGCTACAGCCACCAATCCTGCAAGCACTCTTTCATGTTTTCAGTGTAAAAACTGTAGTTAAAACAATTAAGTTTCATGTGAATGAAATGGTCCTGTTTCCTTTATTCAAGCTCTGAAGCTTGTTATATGCAAAGTTGCAAACAGAGGACCCGAGCCTGGGCATAGCCTATGAAGCCCACTAAAGTGTCTGGAAAGACTCCCATTGACCTTAGTAAACCTGGGATCAGAACATAGTAACTTCCATTATTCTGGACCAAGCAGGATTTGCAAACCATTGGAACACCAAATAATTTTTCTTCTGATTCCTTCCTCTCTCCATTCTGTGAGATGTGGTTGCAGAGGACTTTAAGACATTTTATGCCTTAGTTCAACTCTTCAAAAAAATGCAGCAATACTAGTTTTGGACTAGTAAAAATATTCTACGTTCCATAAGATCAAGCTAAACATGAAGTGTTGGTATGATTTTAGAGCATGAGCAAATTCTGTGCGACTTTTTAAACAAAAATAAAGCATAGTGTTAGTTCTGAAATCTGTGATTGAAATAAGCAGAAAAATTGTGGAATGCTAAAAATGGAAAGAATTGTATTTGGAAAACGAATGGACAGAACTGGTGTTACATAATCATCCTTGTCTTGTATTTAGAAGTATTTTTCTATGGTATTCAGAAAAATTGCGAAATGGTAGTTGTACACATGGCAGAGAATAACACAATTTTGCTCATAAAAACTCAAGAAGTTACAAGAAGTTTACAAAAATGTTCAAAGGGGATTCTGTAATAAACACTAATCAACAAAACATTGTAATAAATAATTTTACTATTATTGGAAAAGTGAGTGAATTGCCAAATGGATTCTCAGTTTGCAAAGGGGGCAGAATTTCCCCCATTCCTCTTATTTAATGTGCTGCATTTTAGCATCAAATTTATACTGCTTGATAAGATAAAACCAGGACAAATTATCTGACAGAAAATCTTATGTTTGAATTCTTTTCCTGGACTAATTTGTGTCCATAAGAAAATTTTGCAGAGGTTTTAGAGAAATGATTGTATCAATTAGTTTCCTGGGGGGGTGAAAATTTACTTAAGAAGTTGTATTTACTTCCTAGTTACTGACTACAAGCACATAAGGTGTGTCCTGGATGGAGTGAGAGAGGCAAAAATGTAGTTTATTGCTATAAACCAGTGAGTTAACTCTCAATGAGTGAGTTAAGGCTCAATGGTAAATGTGACAGTCGTTTAACAAGGTTCGATTGCAAGGTGCACTTGGTTATTTACTGCATAGAGGACAGGGTCAGCCAAAACTGTCAGGGAGATCCTCTCATTGGGTCATGAGGTTCAGAAAGGACTCCTGGCTTTCTGAACTCCTTCCTCAGAGATGAGTCTAGGTACAGCTGGATCCAATCCTAGTCCCAGACTTGGTCAACTGTTTATGTCTAAAGGACTATATATGCACAATCAATCCTCTATATCACTTAGCTAAGATTTCAAACTTTAGCATACTATTAGCCACTTACTGAGATCTGTTGCAGCAAGGAATCTCTCAGCCTCAAGGAGTAACCTTGAGAGGTGTCCCTGCTTAAGATGATGGGCTCGAAGTCATATTTGCATACAGATGTTAAGTTTCTTCCAGATTTGGCTTAAGCCAGACATTGACCAGCACTGTGGTTAGGTGGGTGCATTGCACAATAGCCCTTGGCTATTGTGTTGTTATCTGTCTCCCCCAACTCCACTGTGAGTGAGATGCATCCATCATGACCAGACACATCTATCACGACCACCACAGGTGGTTATTGCTTGAGCAGGGTCACAGGAAAAGGTCAGGTGTGGGGGGGAGCACACTGCCATACGCCACCCCATGACAATAGTCAATTCATCTTACCTTCACAGAGTGGTGGTACCGTTGCCTTTTGCCTCTGTGCCATAAATAGTATATTGATAGTTCATGTGCTTATAGATCCACGGTAAGTAGGCAGTGAAGCAGTGCTATTTGTTATGCGTTAATTTGTATGTTTGGGGTTGCTGAAGTTGGGTTATTTGTTTTATCTTGTACCAAACCTTTATATACAATATACTTATAAGCAATAGACATATTAAAGTTAGAGTTAGCAAAATCACAATTGTGTGAAGCATAAGATTAAACAGTCCTGTGGCTGTTGGTGACCATCCAAGACGAATTTCCCATCAGTGGTGTTCTCCATCCTTCTTCGCTCTTTCCAAGACATGGTGTATCTCTTCTGTATCATGTTGAACAGTGATTAGAGTCTTGTGTCCATTGTTTTGGATGCGTTCTAGAAGTTGACGCAGATCATTGTGTTGTAGTAGTTTCTTCACCAAGGTAAAATTCATTCTGATGGGAGTAGGCAATAAATCTTGACTCAATGTATAATTAGATTGTAACAACTGATAAGATGTAACAGAAGCTAAGTAATTAAAGTTGCATCCCACAACTTTACTAAAGTTACAAACACAAATATTTGAGTGATTGCAACAGTAATGTTACCTACAAATACGGAATCGCAAAGGGTTCTCATACAAACGCATCCTTTTCCAATGTATACAAGTACAGTTTCAGGGGTTTCATCAGGATGTATTTCAAAATGACAAATGTTTTTTTCAGCATCAAGACATGTCTTTGGCTTTGACAATGGTGCTCTCACAAATAAATTCTTCTTGTTCCCGTGCAATGCATGCATTAACATTAGCAGTTTGCCATGTTTCCATTTCGTTCTATGATCTAATGGAGGGCATATAGTTCCATACTGATTAATTTAATCCTAACGCAATGATTGAGCATATACCAAAGCATTGTGTATGGTTAAGACACAAGTTGTGGCCTTATTGTTGATGGGGTCATAAGTGAAATTGACTCAATACCACCAGGACAGGAATTATTTCTCAAATTTACTTGAATTATCCCAAATTAGCTTTCGAATTTCAATGGGTAGGGTGCCCTCTTCACCTTCTAATTGCTGCTGCCATAGATTGCATCCACAGTTGAGCTTGGATACAACTAAGAGCTAGAGAAACATTATTTTGGGCCACACCAAGTGCATCCACAATCAATTGGTGATCCCTCTTATTATTTTTTTTTCCCACGGAGGTAGTATATCAGATAAGAGCCATTGGTTAGTTCCCAATGCTAATACAGAAGACCGCAATGGGTGTAAGCAGCATTGTTAGGGTTTGGAATGGTAACATGAACACAGCATTTCTGTTCACCATTCTGCAGGGTGCTGTAAGAAAAAACAGAGACTTGTTTTGGCGGGGAGAGTCTGAACAGGTTACCCCATTAAAAAGAAGCAAAAATCCATTCTGTTTTGCACCACTGCTGTCAGTAACTCACCTGGGAGCTACGTTCACACCGGTCATCTTAATTCTTTGCCATCCAATCACATGCCCAGCTTCTTAGCACCTTGTTCTGCTAATAGTGAAATTTGTACTCCTATATCTATTAAAAACTTTACCATTGTCCTTAAGGAGCAACTGGAATTAAAACGTATAGGGCCACCATCACTTACCCACTGATAAGCGTCCGCTTCCCGGACAGGCAGACCCAATTGCCCTCCAGACACTATTCGTTTTTTCACTTCATGTCCTGCAATTCCTCCCTAAGGGGGAGGAAGGGGTTCTCCCCCTTTCTGGGGACTGATGCCAGAGGAGTTGAAATACTGCTCCTTCCTTTCACCCTTATCTCATTTCTGGAATGCTTCAGTCAGGCTTAAGATAATGCCAGTAGGCTGACCTTGAATCTCTTCTCTGGGAATGCTGAGGGCTAACCCATTGCTAATCTGCAGCTCTTCAGTGGCTTCCCAGTTATGCCAATTGTCACAAGCCCATTTTTCTGAGAAGTTGGAACTGGGATTCACTCCATGCCTCCGCAAATAATTGGTGATACTACTTGCCATCCTGCCAACTACACCAATTTGTCGTGGATGGAGTGAGAGAGAGAGGCAAAAAATGTAGTTTATTGCTATAAACCAGTGAGTTAACAACGTTCAATGGTAAATGCGACAGTGGTTTAGCAACACTGGATGGCAAGGTACACTTGGTTATTTACTGCATAGAGGACAAGGTGGTAATGCACACCATACATATGAGGAATAAAAAAGATAATACATGTCTCCTGGAAATCAAAGCACTCAAGATTACTCCAACAGGTGGTCAAAAATATTATAAGAGGCAGAAAAGCCCAACCCAAACCCCCTCTAAGACCAAGACAAAAATAATTTTTTGCAAATGGCCAGAAGACTCAGAGGGAACCATCTCAAAATATTTTATATATGTGTAGAGATACATGAAGAGAGAAATTAACCCTTTCTGTCAAGTTGGAAGTAATTTCCGATGTGTATGGATATCATGCTGAAACAAGAATTATAATAATAAAGTCCTTCCTCCCCCAGGAATTTAGTGACTAGAGAATGAACTCAGAGTATCTTCGTGGTAGCAGTGTGGCTGCTATGCACCTTAATGTATGTGAATTCCGGGGTCAAGTGTCCCAAACTTGTATCCACATTTATATTTTACTGGTTAGTAAGGCCACCTAGATGACAGGTGACACTGGTGCTAGCACTGAATTTCTCTTGCCTTTTCATTACCACAGTGAAAGATTCAAGTCCCCTGGTGGTAAAAAAGACATAACAGATTTAAGCACACTGTTTTAAAATGTGACGTCCACAGGGAAAAAATTATAAGCTACAAAACCCTTGCAGAACATTAATTGAATTGTTAGATTGTACTATTTGCAAGCATTTTCATTCAGTCCCGTGGAACTCCCAGGCTCAGGGAGCGTGGAGAGGTATGAGCTATTTGTAAGCAATTAGCTTGCCATGAAGTAATGGTGGCAGTTTGTCTGAATGTCTTCATGGAAACGGAGTGTGACAAGGAGACATACCTTTGGAGGATTGGAGTCTCAATTATTTTTGTCTCAGTTACTAGATTTACATGGCACAATACAGACTGACAAGATTCTGCCTTTGAGTTCTAGCGTAGCATTTCTGGGAGCGCAAAAGTCAAACCTGAACTCATTATATATATATCATAGAATTATAGAATGTTTTGGGTTGGAAGGGACCCCTAGAGATCACCCAGTCTAACCCCCCTGCAGTGAGCAGGGACACCGCTAACTCCATCAGGTTGCTCAGAGCCCCGTCCAACCTGGCCTTGAATGTTTCCAGGGATGGGGCCTCCACTACCTCTCTGGGCAACCCAAATGACAGCAATGTAATGGTATTATCTTTGGGAATACCTGATCAAAATGAAAAATATAAAAAAGACTTTAAAAACTGGGAAGCTCACAAGCTGCCAAAAGTGTTACAAAGAGATGCTTCCAACCTTTCTCACAGGTGACCCCTTCTTTAAGAAAAAATAAAAATCATTCTTCCTTCCAGAAACAAAGAATACAGACCAGAGTTATAAGGCTAGTGAATGTATGGCATGATTTGGTAGTTCAGTAACTCTGAAAGGAGCTGGTGGTCAAGCTGGATAATTAGTTGAACATGAACTTGTGTAGTTAATGGGAGGAGGATATTGTTGCAATAAGTAAGGTAAAGTAGAATGGATTAGAGGAGGAATAAGGAGTTGAAGACCAAATTAAAAATGAAAAGCCTTTGCTGTATTTGGAACAGTAAGGCTACAGGAAAGTTGTTATGACTTAAGGTTTAGATGATGTATATGGACACTGTTGAGAAGCTAAATTAATTTGCTGTAGCTGAGGCTTCAAAAAGAGGTAGTGAAGAATAAAATGCCAGAATAAAATGTCCTCTGTAAAATTTTTTATTAGAAGTTTGGGTTAATATTTTGATCATCAGCAACAAAACTGTCTGATTAATAAATAAAACATGTCCCTGACTATTATCTAGACCTGATACTAACCTACACAACATGCCTTACATTCAGGTGGCTAAATTCTCTTACCTCCAAAATACAAAGTTCTCATCTAAACAGCCTATTGGGAATAGTGTCTAGCTTGTACTGCCCTTGAGTCCTGCCTGGCCTTTTTTTATTTTTTCTTCAGAAACCATGTTAACCATTTAACAAAATCAGTGACCAGTGCCTGTGCTTGGACCTTAGCATTGCTTAGTTTATCAATATAGACATCGCTTCTGCATACTCCGATTTATAGAAATATATGTGAGTTCAGTTATTCTTAAAAAAGATTCATCTACAGACAACCCTGAAATCAAAGCAGAATTCCCATAACCATTGCCCTAAACAAATATTTTTGCTGCTACTAATATAAGCAAACTTTGCAAAGCAACTACAAACCTAGCAAGCAATGAGAGATGGATCTGAATGTGAATTCATGGAAATACAGTTTCAATTACTAGAATTAAATACATCATGTCTAGTGCCTGTTTGTGTGTGAAAGACATTAATTTGATTGTTTACTATTTAGTTCTCATCATAACTTATATTAAAAAAATACTGAAAAACTTATGTTCTCTGTATTGAAGGCCCATGATTTTCAAGCATTTAGGAACTTCTACTTCTTAAACAGCTTTTTTAACTTGTCAAGACATGTTTGATTTAGCAAGCACAATAATATCTGAATAATTTGTTTAAGCATACACAAACAACCTGTCTTAATTAGCAACATTAGAAATGTTAAAAATAAATGTATAAAAGTTGTAAGTCAGAAAAGTTAATACAACCTTATGCTCCTTATATCCTATTTTTTAGAAGAATGATGTGAAAAATGGAAACCAAAAAAGTAGAGCCTGTAGTAGTAGCGACAGCTGTCACAGATTCATTTTTGTCTCTCTTGGATATTAAAAATGGCTAAATAGAATTGATTAAACTTTTCTTTAGAGCTGCAGGAAAGGAAGCAGCTATGACAGATTTCATCCAACAAATTACATATTTTTTAAATTGAGGCTTATAATAAAAATACTTGGCATTATTATATAGTATTCATCCTTTGGTACTATGAAATAGAGAGGGGATAGTGAAATTCTACTGCTTTTTGTCATATTAGAACCATTGAAGCCATCTGCACTCCAAAAACCTATTGCTCAATATGCCTGTGGTTTACAGGAGCATATGTGTGAATCTTTTAATTCAACAAAAGAAGACAGATCATACTGATTATTTTTGTTGCACAGAGATGTTATGGATCTTTTCCTATTCCACAGTTTATTTTTGGAAAATAATTTTTATTTTTAGACAGACTAAATAGTCATTTTGCTAGCATTTAGAAAGCACAAGTTGTAAGTTAATATCAGTGGAATTCAAGGAAGGGGCAATGGGAGAAAAAGGGATCTGATCCCCAACGTCTTGTTCTGAACATATCAAGTAATAGCATATCCATCTCTCATTTATTAAAGCTATGAAGGTTGTAGTACTTAGATATCTACAGAGAGGTGTAACAGTAGAAGTTTAAACAATCACAATTTTTTTGGCCACAAGTGTCAGATCCTTAAACGTGGTACATAGGCAAAGAGACATTGAGAAAATTCAAGTTACAATGCCATTTTAAAATACTTTCTGTTACCTGCTGAGAACCATTTGTAAATGTTTAAAATTTTAAATGTTCATTGTAAAACACAGTAAAAGTCCCTGCAATGCCAAAATTTGTAAGTGTAACTCTCAGAGTCAAAAAAAAATCATGAATGATTCCTTATGCTTTCATATCACCATTGCATCTGTAGTGTTGGACCCTCTGTTAGGCCATACTCTGCATCTCTGAATTCAGAGGGAACTTAAAATGCCTTAGAAGTCAAGAAACGTTAGCTTGAATGAGGCTTTTAGAGTTGTTCCATTTATTTTATTTACATTGAAACCTAGCAAAATAATCTCATAGTTTTGGAGGTTGTTTTTACAGGCATGCATACAAAATAGAAATAGGAGCCCACTTTTAATATTTTACAAAAGTGATTTAGCAAGGCAGAAGAGGAAACTCCTTTCTTTCTAGCAAAGTCAATAAAAAACTCTTGTTCTACTAAGTTTCAAAGTTTGATGAAGTTCTGAGTTGTAAATGAGCTGAAGCCTGCTTCTTACCTTGGGAAGTTTTTGTAAATGCTAAAATGAATGTGAGAAGAAATAAACCTCTCTATGATATAGTAAGAGCATAATCTGAATTCCAGTGAAACTGTGTGGAGAGAGTCCTCTGCCTTACGCAACGTGAGAGAGGTCACAAGCCATATACATCACTTACACAGCCCATGCTGTACCAGGCAGGAGAGTGACTCTTCAAGGAGCAAACAAGCATATGCCCACGTACTTGGGGAGGGTAGTGTTCATTTTCTGCCTGTTATGGAGTGGCGTTGGTGACCGCCAGGAAAGCGAGGCCAGGAAGGACCTGAGACCCAGAGATCAGCAACTGCAGAGTCGACAGAGACACACCAGGGAAAAGAGAGGCCAGGAGAGTAATGGCGTTTTTCTCACCAAATCTGTTCTCTTGCTTATTTTTTTTCTCATTTTATCTCCTCCTTAGCACTCTTCATATTGCTGCCTTAACTTCACTGACTGCGTGAGTCTTCCATCCCAGACAAGGACTTACGTGGTCTTGAAGGGAGGAAGTAAGACAGCAGAGGCACAAACCTTCACATCTGAGTGAACATTGCTCAGGAGGGCATCAGCATTATGCTGGTGTGGCCTTGATGAAATCTATAGTTTCAAATATTAGAAACATTAGTCTGCAACTGGGTCAGTATTTTATTTTCTAAGATTCTTTTCCCAAACACTTTGTAAGCAACCAGTTGGAGGGGGGGCGGGGGCAGGGAGGGGCCATGTTAAGCCTTTACACAAAACACTCAGCCCTGTATATTTGTGCAAAATGTAAAATAGATGCCTGGCAGGCAAACATAGAGCACATACTGCCACAGTAAACTGGTGATTGCTTTCAAACCATTGCTTTCTACTTCATTGCGCATAAATATGATTCTCCTAACCCCTTTGCTGGAGTTTGACAGGAAAAAAATCACAAGACTTTCATGCAAGAACATCTAAAAGCAAACTAAGAAGGAGCATCTTAGAGGAAAAAGGACAGATACAGCTCACTGCCATAGCTATGTGCCTTAAAGCACTGGTGCTCCTGTGTGTATGGTCTAAGATACCATTGTCCTGGCTGGCTCCAAAGTATGAATAACTGTAACCAGGTCTGCATTTGAAAGAACTGTTTGCTATGTCCTAGTGAGGCACTGAAAATAGAAAGCCAACCTGATTCTACTCGCTGTGAAAGGCTGTGTGCTTTTCTATCCTAATGAGTGATTTGGTCAGTTTGAGATGTTGTGTATTAACCCCAGCAGGCAGGTCAGCCCCAGATACCACTCCCTCGCTTGCTGACCCGCAGTGGGATGGGGAAGAGAATTGGAAGGGTAAAAGTAAGAAAACTTGTGGGTTGACATAAAGACAATTTAATAGGTAAAACAAAGCTACATGTGCCAGCAGAGCAAAACAAGGAATTCACTCACTGCTTCCCACCTGCAGGCAGGTGTTCAGCCATCTCCAGGAAAGCAGGGCTCCATCACACGTAACAGTGACTTGGAATGACAAATGCCGTTAACTCTGAGCATCCACCCCCTTCCTCCTTCTTCCCCCAGCTTTTATTACTGAGCATGTTGTCATATGGTGTGGGATATCCCTTTGGTCAGTTGGGGTCAGTTGTCCCAGCCGTGCCCCCTCCCAGCCTCCTCTGCACCCCCAGCCTCCCCACTGGTGGGGCAGCATGAGAAGCAGAGAAGGCCTTGAGGCTGTGTAACTGCTGATCAGCAATAGCTAAGACATCCCTGTGTTATCAACACTGGTTTGGTCACAAATCCAAAAAATAGCACCATAAAAGCCGCTATGAAGAAAATGAACTCCATCACAGTCAAAACCAGTACATGAGATTACTATAATTTGTCATATAACTCAAATCCATTAAAAAGGGGGTTCAGTAGCATCCTTGCTAAATAGAATATTTACCATAAGCATCAGACACAAGTGACTCCTGTGATCTCATTGATAAAGATCCGAGTGTTGACTCCTCCGTCTGTGCAGATGCTCAGTTTGGGACCAGTTTGCTAACCAAGGGAAGCAGGTTCTCATGATGTTCTCTGTGTGCAGGCCTTTTGAGTGAATTCTTTAAGAAATCTTTTTTGAAAATATGTTTTAGAAGTTGATTATATTTGTTGCCACCCTAGGCATTTTCTTTTTCAGCCACTATTTACCTTGGGAATATGAAGCTGAGAACAATGTGATTTAATTTTGCTGGTTGAGATTCAACCATTGAAGAAAATGGCTGCTTATTTAGTTTTAAAACAACTTCATCCAGTGGCAATACATTCATTTTGAGGTGAATCTTCTTTTAAATGTTTTTATCTAAAATAATTTTTAAAAGTTTTCCAGAAACAAAGCAGGGGAGAAAAGGAGAAAGTCTATGTTGGAAGAGTGAAGCTTTTAGTAACAGTATTCATATAAAAACTATAATGTAATGAGAGATTGCAGGAGGTAATGAAGGGGAATTTTAGGAGTGGATGAGAAAGAAGCCATACATAGTTGCTGTTATGAAAGCTTTGTAAGAGAGAAGGACTTTGTATTTTGAACATATCAGAGGTGGAAACAGCACATAGAGTTTTAAATAGGCTGAGGCATTGCTGAATGTGTACTCCGTCCGCTTTAGTACACATATCAAAATGTAAATGAGAAGGAAATCAAGTCTTGCTGTGGATACTATCACCTGTACATCAGGAGGTATGAGTTTGCCATCTATGGACATATTATTCAATGCTAAAAAACATAGCTGCACCTTATTTGCATGGGCATTTTAAAAGACTGCTAGTTATTCCTGCTAAGTTTCATTACAATTGCGGTTATAAAAATAAAGTATAAAAATCCATTCACTTTGTGGTTTTAAGCTTTATTTCTGATAGCTTGTAGGGATAGCTGTACAGTCTTTGTTGGACTCTTTTTCCCCTCTTTGAAGGTACTTGAGAAAGTTAAGGAGGGTTTGCAATTTCTTCTCAGGTCTATAGGTCGCTCATCTTACAAGGCTACTGTCAATGACAGTCCCATGATTTGGCCTTCAGAGTTGAAATTGTTTTTTCTCTGTTTCTTCCAGATACCGCAAACAGTATACTAGATCGGTTGTTGACAGTATGGATGGGAGTAAAGTAATCAAGGACAGTCTGGAAACTCAGCGATGGTGAGAACATGAAAGCATGTGGAGTGGAGCTTGTAGAGTTTGAATTGCCCCTGGTCCGGGATCTGAAAGATCATTGCTCATCTTGTGTTCCTTCATGGCACTCGTGTCTGTCTGGTTTGCTGGTGCAGCATGTTGCCAGCATTGAACCTCTCAGGAATTCAGAGCTTGTTTAGCAGAGGGTTCGTACTTCTGCAGCCTGTTTCTGACGGGGTGAAAAGCCAAATTTTTGAAAGCCCAATATTGCAATGTGAGAATTTCTTTGTATTCAATTATTTGGAGAGGGAATGGGGCAAATAATGGGGATTTATTTGATTAATCTATTTGTTAATTACTGTTCTTTAATTATTTCAGGTTCCCACATGCTAAACTTATTGGGCATGCTAATACATTTCAAAATAAAGTTTGGTTTTTTATTTACTTCAAATAGTGATTTGGAAAATTTAAAAAAAAAAAAAAAAGAGAAAGGAGAGTACAAAAATGGATAAATGGTTCATTCAGTGTGTTTTCCAGTCTGAGATAAACATCAGATAACAAACTCAGGGCCAAAGGCTATATGTTGACAATCAATTCTGCTCAGCCAGACATTAATAAATATGATGAATTTAAATTATGTGCTCTTCAATAAACATCTGAATCTTTATTTATACCTCTTGATTTGCCAAAATGTTTTGCTAGGAATCTAAGAGGATGAGGAAATAGGATAAGAACTACTTTCACAATCTGTTAAAGGAGAAAACTTGACATTTTTTTTAAGGAAACATGCATATTTTTTTCTGAAAAAATATTGTGAAAGACAGCTAATGGCATGATCAAGGGGAAAAAGGAATGTAAAACATATTTTAACCTATTCTAAAGGCAAGTAGCTGAAATAGTTGTTTTAATAATGTAACGGGTTTATAGAGAATTAACAATGAATTTCAGTAATCTTCCACTACCTTTCCTTCAACAAGTTTATAGTTGGAAGAAAGTCTTCCTGGCCTTTCATTTCTTTACCATAACAGTTTGTTATCACAAAAGCAGGCTAGTGTGTGCATGAAAGGGATGTGGCATTTCAGAACTTCATGGAGAAAAAAAAATAATGGAAGTAATTTTGTGTTAAGCAAATTATAAGCAAGCAGGAACATGAATTTTTGGCACATATTAGCAGGTAGAACTCCAAGAAACTTGTCGATTCCTATTCACAGTGGTCCCTGTAGGTATGCTTGGCTTTTCTTTGGCTTCAGTTCACTTTACTACTGTGACAGCTAGGAGTTATGTGTTATTTTAACTCTCAAAAGCCATAAAGGGATTAGGCCCACATTGTGCTGAATTCTACAAGGATATATAGAAACATGCTTTTCCTCCCTGAAGATCTTACTCTGTTGACTTTAGGGTCAGAGACAGAAAAGGCAAGGAGAAGAGATGCAATAGTACATAGAAATACTAATTTAGCATGCAACTTGAGTTTCAGATATTTGTGTTTTATTGGATTATATGTAAACTATTATTATAATTTCATTATTTTGTTCTACAATGGTTTCCTTCCCAAACTCTTCTGGGTACTTCCTCTCCCTTTTCACTTTCCTTTACAAAAACTGAATCCTAGCATTTATTTTCACCCTTGTTTCCTAAGGGAACACATGATCACATTTTGTTTGCATGAGAGAGAGGAAGAGAGAGAAAAAAAATCATTGTTACAAGTGTTGTGAAAATACATAGTAGGATGGATAGAGGAGAGCCTGCAGAATCCTTTATTAGATGATCCAGATCCACATTTACACAAAAGGCCACTGTGTGTAGAACTGCTTGCGTCTATTGATAAACGTCCACTGTGCTGGCACTTTGTTTCAGCATGTAACATGTATTTTTAATTTTAATGATCAATCATACATCTGTCTGGAGATGCAGTTACTCTGCACAAAGAACTATGGTATCTAGATATGCAATAGCATAGTTGGGTACCCAATATTTTTAAATCGTTCCCTGTGTTCTTTAAGATTCAGAACACCCTACTTTCCTTAGCAAACACTATCCTTCAAGAGAATCACAAACAAAGGATGAAGAATATTATTTGATAAATATTACATGTTGAATACCACCAGGAGTGGTAAAATAACCAGCTGGTCACATGCAGTCCAAGCAATTGCAACAGGCATATTGTCAGGACTATTGGTGATATTTAATTATGATTGCCTACAGGCATATATTACACCTTGCGTGTCACCTTCAATTGTTCAATCTGTTGTGTCTGCAAACAGGATGAATCCCATTGTCCTGCAGAGGTAAAAATCTGAGAAGTGCCTTTTTGTGGGCACTTTGGTGAGCTTGGAAGTAGTAATAGCTTCTGAGAAGACACATCTATCACTACTGTTTTGTTCATGTTTGACTATCTGGAATGCAAAAAAAATGGAAAGAAAGCAAGAGATTGTACAGGATAATTATAGATGAGATATATAATGTCTGACTTGGCTTATCTTAGTTTAGAGGAATTATAACCAATTTTCCAATGAAGACTTTTCAGTGTTGCACTTCTGAGAAGCTTCTATTAGTCATAACCCCTTAGGCACACCTGATATGAAATTTGGCATGAAGCAGTATGCTTTCAGCTACACCTGTGCAATTCAGCTGAGTCCAGTATGAAATGTTTTTCTCATCTCACTCTCACACAAGTGTGTTTATAGAACTGAAAGCACAACTGAAGAGTGAAGGGTGTTGATGGAAATGGAGCACAAAGACTTGACATCTTCCTTCTTGAGAAAGTACGATGCCTGGACAGCCACACTGAGCAGTGTGGCCAGCATATGAAATGCTTTCATTTCAAAAAATATCTGATAATGATCAGTTTTTATTTAGCCATAGGATTAATGAGATGTGTACAGTCAGTGTTCTGCTGGTAGATTAGATGGCTTCTTCTTTCCAAAGTGACTTAAGATGATGGAGCCTTGAGATTTTATTGGCTAAACTTGGCAATTTTCTGAACGTTAAATCCATTCAAAGGGTTACAAAAAGGATATCTGAAAACTGGGAAACCTCAGTCAGTGTCCATTTAAAAAAAATTGGGTTCTGAAATAATGAAGAAGTCACTTGTTTTAAAACCTGCTTTGGTTCCCGTTTAAATCAATGATAAATATCTTACTGAATGAAAAGGGAATAAGAACAGATTCTTGATGCATTTTTCATTTGAGATTTGCAAGCTGTTTTTCTTGTGCAGCACTCTGAACTATGGTCTACTTGAGTTATGCTCATAGGAGTTAATTTTTCAAATATGAGAAAATATACAATCCAAAGCTTGCTTTCAAGTCTTAGTCTGCATATTCCTGAGGATTTTAATGCTGTCTCTTTTTAGTAAGCTACATGTATAAATTTGTAAGGAACTCGACGTTAAAAAAAGTCAGGATCTAGATATATATTTATATGTTGTCTAATATGAGACACATATATGTATATCTAGCAAACGGAGATATACCAGATTTGTTATTTATAATTTAAGTCCTATGAAGCAATTTTTCAGAGGAAACTCATTAATTCTTTGGAGAAAGACTCAGCTGGCATGGATTTGCTGTTGGTTATTAGGATTAAGAAAAAAATTAAAATAGTGAATCCTCTTATAATAGGGCCAGATCCTCAGAAGGTATAAATCACGATGGCTCAATGTAAGTAAAGTAAGCTCTGACAATTTGCATCAGTTTAGGATTTGACCTTCTCCCCAGAAAATTGTTTCTCTGAAGATCATACTTCCTATATTTGTCTTACTTTGTGCTGGCAGAGAATTAATTAACACATAATGGCTTTGGTGAACTCAGTATAAAACTTCTCTGTTCAAGAACTCTATTCATTTACTGTTTAACTTGCTTCATGGCTGAGTTAGTTCTGCAGGGTCATGCTGTACTAATGACCAGAGCACAGGAACATTGTCAAACCAATGAGGATGAGGTAGGCTTGGAAGCATTCCAGATTCTGTTCAATTAATCACTGAAATTTCAGGATCTTTGGGGACAGAGTTGAAAAGTAAGTTGAAGAGAAAGTACATAAAGAATTAGATTCATATTCCAGACGGAGGGAGTGGGAGGGAGACCTTACTGGATGAGAATCAAGGAAAGATGAATTGACCAAAAATATGAAGGAATAAATTTTTTAAAAAAGCATAAAACTTGTTACTGGCGATTTTTCAGAGGATTTTGATTATTTCTTCTTTACTGTAATTTATTTTTGTTCTTCTTCTTCTCTAACACTGCCTGATAGTGCAATCTCTACATCAGTGTGACTACTTGCATATGTCAAGACCATGCATGCATAAAAGCTTGTTAGATCTAGCTCAGAACTCTTTTTAAAAGTTTTCACTTTCTTTTTCGCATTCAAGATTTTCTGCCACAACACACTGTTATATGTGACCTAAAAAAAAACATGCTGTGTTTAAGACCCCAAACTTGATAATTCTTGCTAAGGTCAATGAGAATTGCAAATGCTCAATATCTCTCAGAGAGGTCCCAGAGACAGGCATGGTCTCTGAACACGTGGTTCCAAATCCCTTTAGCACTACTGAGATAATGGTATGTGCACTGGAAGGAAAATAGGCTGCTCAAAGATTAGAGGAGACCATGTTTTTCTCATAAACAGCAATTCAGTTATTGATTTTTTTTTTTTAAATATCACTCAGCTGAAAACTTTCAGTAGGTGCAGTACCATGCCAGCTTCACACAAGTTAAGACAGAAGCTGGATTTCAGAAATTGAGCAGAATCTTCCTAATTCTGTCTTAGATTTCTAGCTAATCTTTTTTAGGCTGCTAAGCACTATTGTATCGAGTGGCTTGAACTTGAATTCTAGATACTGAACACATCACAAATGTTGTTTTTTTAGCAACTCTGGCTACATTTTTTTCTGGAAAAGAATTATTTTAGCTTTGCCTAATTGAATCAACTCAGATGCATTTAAATTCTATTGAAAGCTAAACTCTACTTTTAGTTTTCACATCAGTTAGTAATCAAGTACAAACTGTACCTACGAGCTCATTTTGACCTGCAAACTCATGTCAAAGTTGCAAACTGTCTAGATTTCAGTGTTTTAGCTTAATTACAATGGCAGTTGAAGGTTGTTTGGGTTTTTTTCAAGTAAGTTTCCAGAAGAAAACCCCAAACCCAACCTCTTTCTGGGGTTGAAATTTTTCAAGCTTTTTTTTTATCATTCAGTGAAGTCTAAACCTTTTATTCCTATAAATCCACTGCTGCACAGCTGGACTCTGATATTCTGGTTATTATGGCAGAACATTTCTGTAACAGTTTCTGAATACTTCTCTGTGAACTGGTGAAGCTGGTTGAAAACCCTGCCAAATTCTGTCTAACAATATTAATAGAATATTCAAGGTCTACCAGTAGATCAGGAGAAAATTGGACTATTTTTTCAACCATTCATCTGCTCGAACCTCTTCTTCCCCAAAGAATGAAGAAAAGGTTGCCCCTTACCCCTCCCCTTCCCACCTACAGGAGATGGAGCTCCCCATTCAGAAACAGAAATCTTTGGTAGATTTTTCACCTACTCTACTGAAGCCAGTATCACACCATGCAAACAACTTTCTAAGTTAGCTGAGATACAGGCTAATGTTATAACTGGGCACTGACTGTCGATAGCCTTTGTAGATTAGAGAATTAAGCTTCAAGGAAAGCTTTGGGAGGGTGGCTGTGCTGTGTATGAGGCTTAAACCAATTTAGATAATATAAGCTTTGCAACAAACCCTGAGAAAATAGAGCAGTGTTACAATAATACAACATCGACTAAAGAGAAGTCTGAGAATTGTTCTTTAAATTTATATTTAATAATGTGTTGTTATTGCCTTTTTACATTGGGAATAGCATTAATCTAGCCGAATACAGGTTTACATGTGGGCCAGTTACCCTAGTCAGTGGAGAAGCAATTACTTTTTTCAGTATCATCTATATATAAATCCATCTTGTTCTGCAGTTAGCTGAAGTAGATCAGAAGAACATCATCCCAAAACACCTTTTAACTCCTGCCCTGGTTTCAGCTGAGATAGAATTAATTTTCTTCCTAGCAGCTGGCATAGTGCTGTGGTTTGGGTTCAGTATAAGAAGAATGCTGATAACACCCTGATGGTTTAGGTGTTGCTGAGCAGGGCTTACACCAGACAAGGACTTTTCAGCTTCCCCTGCTCTGTCAGGGGCACATGAAGCTGGGAGGGGGCACAGCCAGGACAGCTGACCCCAACTGGCCAAAGGGGTGTTCCAGGCCATAGGACATCAGGCTCAGTATATAAACTGGGGGAGTTGGCCAGGGGGCAATGATTGCTGCTCGGGATGGGGTAGGCATTGGCCAGCAGGTGGTGAACAATTCAATTGCATTGTGCATCACTTTTTTTGTATATTATTATTATTGTTGTTGTTGTTGTTGCTATTGTTATTTTCTCTTCCTCTGTTGTTCTATTAAACTGTCTTTATCTCAACCCAGGGATTTTACTTTTGTTTTGCAATTCTCTCCCCCATCTCACTGGGGAAGAGGGGGGAGTGAGCAAGCAGCTGCATGGTGCTTAGTTGCTGGGGTTAAATCACGACAGCTCCTTATAAAAAGACACTGGAGTGACTTGTTTAGCCGTGAATGTCTACACTGTTGATGTCTGAAGTTAGGTGAAATGAATACCATACATCAAGTCTGTATATAATTTTCTTTTTTAGAGATATTCTCTGTTGAGGGTTTAGGGCTTTGTATGTGACAATGTATTCTTTATTTTGCAGCTGAATGACATCAAGAGGCTAATACATTTTCTAAATGTCCAGAAGATCAGGAAGAGACAAATCCTAAACTCTACTATAGCGGATATTATTTTTTTGAAGAGTCATACAACTCAGACACATGTCAGGGAAAAGTGGACATTGTCAGTAAAAATATAGATGACTTTACAAGGTAATTATATTAATAAAATGTGCTGGAAATTTTAAAGCATAGATGTGGGCTTGCTCTTTTTTTTTAATTTTTGAACTATATGTCAAACCCAAGCACAGAAGAGAACTGCTAAGAAAACGCATTTATGAATACTGGTGCAGGTAAACATCGGTAATATGAAAAAGTTAACCATGGATATTGAAATTTATATTACCAGAGATATGTAGATGCAGAGATAAGTAGAATTCTTTTTTTGTTTCTTCCTTTAAATTTGTATTTTCTGCAGTTTTAAGTTTCAAAATAAAGATGCCCCAAATCATTAAAATACAGAGGAAACAATTTTCTATGTAGAAAATAGAAAGGGAGCAAGATCTCTGGATTGTTATCGAGACTGGCCTTCCAAATGGGACTGTAAGCAAGTGATAGATGGTCAGCCATCATCAGTCCAGGCTTCACATCAGCACCTACCACAGGGTATTTGAGCACCACAGTCCCCTGCTGCTTCCCTCCCCAATTTCCTTGAGCAATCTGCACTCGCCCCACTCGAGTCTGTGGAGCAGGGGCAGTACACTTTCACATCGCTGTCTTTCTCACCTCATATCACCTCTAGGTCTCTTTGGCAATGGACAAAAAGACGGTCTTCAGAGGAAGCAGCGGCAGCTGTGGAAGAGCTACCAGCTGGACATCTCGAATACCTCAGACAACTCTGGCTGCACTGATTACTGGTGAAAGGATCTGGTTTCTTGAGTGTATCAGTTTACCTTTGCAGGTAATTTGGCTGATTCAGAATGCAGACACAGAGTCCTATATGACAAAATAGTTTGGAATTCAGCATCCACATGAAGCTGTATCTTTTTGGCTTTAGTAATCTTATAAACTGCTTTTTGTCATTACTGTTCTACCGACTCTAATTTTTTGATCTAAAGTGCCTCAAATGCCAGTGTTGCTGGTGTTTTGATGAGAAATTTTGAACAAGTTACTGGTATTTGAATCTGATTGAGAAGTTGATACAAAGCCTTTGCCATGGCTTAGGTCACACTAAGAGCGGTAGTCCCAGGTTATAGTCCCCCTTTTGTCTTCCAGCTAATGCCAGTTTATGGGTTTAGTGTTAATTTTTGAAGCAGTCAGTCTAAGACTCATGCCCCCAACTTCATGAGAGAGGATTTTTTTATATTTCAATCCATTAAATCAGCAATGTGCCATCAGAAAAACTCAGAGCATTAGACTAGCATCTGAGAGCTGGAAGTAAAGCATTGACAGCTACAAAGGTCCAAATAAACTTCCAAGAGATCGGTTGAATGCAGTGGCCTGATCCTTTCTGGGAAACACTGCACTCTGAAAGATCCTTTTCAGACAATGAAAGGCATTTGAAGTCTTCAAACTCTGCCAGCTTTCCCCCCCAAAAGACAAAACAAACAAAAGAGTTAAATGGCTTTTTTAATTGGCATGGCTTTATAAAAATTATTCCCAGACTTGATCCTTGTCGAAAATGGGGTACAGATACTTGTGAAGACTCTGTGGCTTTGTTATTGCCATTGCATTTGTATGAAAAAATGTTCAAAATTAGAGATGCACGGATTTTAAAAATTTCAGATGAATAAACTAAAGTAATGGATAACCTGAAGCTAATTAGCAGACTGAAAGCATTCATGAATGTTCAGTAGCATGTTATTGGAAATTGCTTACAAGTACTATTTAGAGATTGTTATAATAAATCTGTATTTGTTGAGTCTGAGTGCACAAATTTTACTTTTGCATGTCACAAGATGGCACTGTAAGAACATACATTGCATTTGCTCACTGAGTGCTTTTGTTACCACAAAATGCTACCAAACTCACCTATACGTCCTTCAGACCTTGACAAACAGTCTTATTATGATCTACCTGAGGGAGTTACATAGGCGGTTGAGCATTGTGGCTGGTCGCAGACTGCTGTCTCCAAGGCCTCTCTGTAGCCCCCTCTCCTTACGTTGGGGTTATTGGTGGGGCCGGGCAGGTGTGCAGAGCTCTGCTCCATCCTCACGACATCCCCTGCATGAGTACAGAGCCTCGCTGAATGTCACATAGGACTGAGGGATACCATAAGGAGTGTACATGGAGCCTATATGAATTTCAAAGTTCACAGCTTCATAATAGGGAACCAGCCTGTCACATCATCCCTCATTTCTTGAGCCCAGACATTTAGGAACCTCTCTGGAGGTAACAGTCTGTTAGCTGCAGAGAAGTGTCTTTATACCGTGGTAGGGATGGCCATGACACAGGCTGCCCGAGTATCCTGAGCCTCCTGATGAGCTGTAGAAGAGGCAGAGCAGGCAGCAGCAAATGAAAGTGCTGTGTGAAAGTTCCTACGCTACAGAGGTCTTTACTGATGCATCTCTGCAGTCTCTGCTGGGTAGTGGCTGGTTTGAGAACCTCCTGCTGCCTCAGGCACCCTCTTAGAGACTTTTAAAAGTGGTGATAAGTGTCATCACGGTTATTGCTCATCTACACTGTGGTGTTTCTAGCACTGTGTGGTGTCAGGACTGCTCTGAGCACTTTGGGCTCTCCTTCCCACCTCCCTACCCCTGAGCCACTGGGGAATTACACCTGCATGTCCTGTGCCATGACATGAACGGGGGGAATCCTAGTGGAGGCAAGAAGTTGTTCGAACACCTGAGAAAGTCTAGAAGAAGAAGGCCTCAACCTGTCACTTGGTGGTTTCACTCTGTTTCTGTGGGATGGGGCTCTGAGCAACCTGATCTAGTTAGCCGTGTCCCT
Organism: Egretta garzetta; assembly: GCF_000687185.1. Classification (NCBI taxonomy): domain Eukaryota; kingdom Metazoa; phylum Chordata; class Aves; order Pelecaniformes; family Ardeidae; genus Egretta; species Egretta garzetta. The sequence goes on from NW_009258667.1 coordinate 318,165, forward strand.
GCTCACTGCAGGGGGGTTGGACTAGATGACCTCTAAAGGCCCCTTCCAACCCAAAGCATTCTATAATTCTATGATTCTATGATAAATGGTTTGAATATTATCTAGCAGGAGCTTCGTGTGTCCCAGGTAGGACTTCCCTTATGCTCACTCTGTGCAAGAGCTGCTGGCAGTGAGGACTGGCCAGAGACCAGCTCAAAGAAGCATTTGCTTGCAGGCACTTCTTCTGGAGACAGCAGTTTGCTAGCACAGACACAGACTGCTCTGTGCCTCCTGGTGTATGTGCCCAGACATCTTCGGTTAACTGGAATAGACAATGACCAGTGTTTCTAGACTCTCACCCCATCTGAATACTGTTGTTTGACTTTCAAGCAATATCCATTGCCTGAATCCTATGGACATAACTTAATCATCTTATTTCTCACATGTTTTTGTATATTAGTTGAACACACACTTTGCACAACTTACTGTTTCTTAAGCACTACCCACACATTTTAGAAAATAACAGAAATGGTGAGTTGCAGGACAGAATTACAGAAAATTCTGGTTGGAAGGGACCTCTGGAGATCATCTGGTCTAATCTCCATCCAAAAGCCAGGGCTTAGATTAGGTTTTCCAGAGCACAGAGCAATACTCCAGCCAAGGAATATTTCCAGCTAAGGAGATCCCACTACTTCTCTGAGCTGCCTATTACAGTGTTTAATTCTCCTCAGGATGAATTTTTTTTTTTTTTTAAATCCACATGAAATTTCCCCTGGAACAGCTTGTACCTGTTGTCTCTTATCCTGCTACTGTGCATCCTAGAGCAGACAGTACCTCCAGCTTCTCTGTAACTTCCTCCAAGGTGTTGGAAGACAGTGGCAAGGTAGAGGCCTGATTTGTGACAGAGGTGGATGCCCACCACCTCCCAGAGAGTCCGGTTGTGGGCACCCTCTGTTAGCTCTCTATAGCGATCACATGAAATGTTCTGTGCTTCACAAAGGTTTTGTGAATCTATTTCATTTTGTTAAGGTTCAGGTAAGGGGATGCTAAAAATGCCTGTAAATGATGGGCTCAAAGCCCACACCTTTTGGTAAGAACTGAATCTCAATCAGAATCTACATCTTTTTAGGTCCAAGTCTGTATCAATTTTTAAAAAGCTCAGCATTTGAATCTCTCCTCTGTCTTTGAAATCCTAACTTGAGCTGCTAACAGTGTGCAATGTTTTCATTGTGGGCACTGGAATATTATTTAATTGCATTTAGTTTTTCCCTATCCTGTCAGTGTTGGCTCTGCTTGTTCTGAACGTTTCCAATGTGTCACAGGTCAGTAGTTAATCACAAAAATAAATCAGATACTTTCTGTTCACCTTTTTTTCCCCATGTCTCCTTGGTTTTTGTGGGAAATTGTTATAACTAAGCTAGCTATGCTGTTTAGCTGGGTTGAATTTTTCATACAGCTCTTTTCAAATGAATAATCGTGTAAAAGCAATAATGGCACCTAAATAACAACAAATCTTAAGCATAGAAATACCAAGTGAGGTTATCAGCTGGTCAGAGGGAGTCAACATTTCTTTCATAATTCTCTTTTTTTTTCGTCTTGTTGGAGCTGGGGTAGTAAGGAGAAAGCATTTATAATCTTGCTGTAACCTAGGAGCTCTCCAAGAGAGGCAGGAGTGATACCACCAGATTTTCCAAGGAGCTTCATTGTGGCCATTTATCACAGTCAGATCTTTGAATCAAGTGCAAAAATGTAGAAAACTAAGGTTATACCAGGTCTCCAGGAAGGATTAAAAGTAACCCAAACAGAAAGAGAAAACAGAAAACAAAACAAAACAAAAACAACAAAAAACCCCACTTAATTTTCCTCTCACAGACAGAAAGTTTATCTCAATTTGCAGCCAAGGCAAGAATATTTTCCATGGAGAAAAAGGATACAAACCAGGATGAAAGCTATACGCTGAATCCTATGTTCCCTGAAAATGTGCAATCCAGTTCCCTGGTAGTGGGGTTAAGAGGTGTGTAGCTGACATTAACTCAATTTCCACACTTTTCTTGAAAGATGGTATGGTGGAGGGGGTTTGTTCCAGGGGCAGTTTGGGAAAGTAACAAACAGCAATTGGGAATATGAAACACCTACACTATTTCTCAGTGCTCTATTTTTTTGAATTTTTAGAGCCCTGAGGAAAAATATCCAACTACCGCCAAACTTTGAGCAAGCATTGCTATGATACAGGCAAGCTATTTCTTCAGTTTAATGCTTGCAGAAATCCACATTACCTGTAAAGAAACGTTATTATAACCTTGAAGCCAAATCAACTCCAAGAACATAACATGCTCTGTGCCTAGGGGTCCTGAGTGCCAGGCTGCCTGCGTGAAGGGAGCACTCACTGGTTTGTTTCATTAGATAAAAATATGGTTGACTTCTAATTCAACAGCTCTTTGCAACACAAATCTTGGCTATGGAGAGCACCCAGTGAAAGCCCCAGAAGAAGCACGAAGACCACGCTGCAAATACCCACGATGTACACTGCCACTAAATTTCGTGTACAAATCTGGTAAGGCACTTTTATTATTAACTGTCAGGGCACAGCCACGTTTACTGACTTACAATTTTTCTAGGACTTAGGGGTGTATATATGGGAAAACCAACAGTTTTCACACAGCTCAAAACCTTATGTTTTCCTTGCTGGAAACTGCATCTTCCTCTGCTGAAGAAACTCTGTAACTGTGTTTAGGAAAACAGAGTAATAAAAATACAGATAAACAGTGTCACTTAGCTGTCGTGGTTTAACCCGGCTGGCAACTCAGCACCACGCAGCCGCTCGCTCACTCCCCCCCCCCCCCTCCCCCCCCCCCCA
>NW_009258667.1:321071-326096 GCF_000687185.1 Egretta garzetta
CCGAACTAACTAACCCCCCCCGAGCATGACGTTATATGGTATGGAATAGCTCTTTGGTCAGTTTGGGTTAGCTGTGCTAGCTGTGCTGTACTCCCAGCTTGTTATGCACCTGGGCGAGCAGGAGAAGCTCAAAAAGTCCTTGAGTAGTCTGAGCACTACTTGGCAACAGCTGAAAACATCAGTGTGTTATCAACATTCTTCTGGTACTAAATCCAAAACACAGCACTATGCTAGCTACTATGAAGAAAATTAGCTCTATCCCAGCCGAAACCAGGACACTTAGCTCACAAGAAGTGAAATCTAAGACTCAATTTTTTTTTTTTTTTTTTTAAATTACGACATATTCACAGAAAATCCACGAAGTGTGGTGAGTTACAGTTTTATATAGTTTCACTGGTGAAAATAGCAAGTAGCTTTGCATGAACCAAGTGCTTGCAAGCAGATATCTGAATTTTCTGAAGACTGCAGACTTAAGCTGTAGCCACATTAACACGAGCAGAGCCTAGATCACTGCAAGCTCTAAGCAGTAGCTGGTTAAATACTTTCTCCTTTTACAGATATCCCTTTCAGTTGTTAGGCTTGAAATTCTGACCTTGCTAAAATCAATGACAAAACTCCTGTTAGCATTAGGGGGCCAGGATGTTGTCTTAAGAATCTTTTTCAAACCAGCAAAATGTTTTGAAGTTCAGGAAACTTTTAAAATGTGGCCATCTATGCGGCAGATTTTTGTAAACTTGGGGAAGACTTATAGCAAGAAAAATGTCTGCAAGATTCACGTAACTGAAATGTGCAGCAGGAGTCCTGAGCATGCAGCAGAGGCATTCATCACAGTCAGACGCCCCCTTTGAAATCATAAGCTCCCAACATATTAGTGAGAGCTTTAATCTCGAAAGACAAATCTGACCCACAATTGAATTCATGGGGAGTTGCATTCCTCATGCATGACTATATGAAAACCTTGTAAGCTCTCGGTGGAACTGTTAAGACCTTTGCAATGGTATGTGTGTGTCTTCCTTACATGGACACTGTGCCAAAACCCAGATTTTGGGCTTTGTACATTCAGAATAAATTCATAAGGGTTTTGGTCCCATATGTGCAGGCAAGAAGTACCAGATCTTTTTTAGAGAGGAAAAGTGGCAAGAACAGATAAAAACTGTTGTAAAGATTTCCACCAATGTTCAGCTCATAGGAGAATAAACTACAGTTTTGAGAAACAGTCCTTGTTCTGTTTTGATGCCCAGCATGACAAACCCTCTGTGTTCTGTAAAATGTTTTGCTGCCATTTGCTTCTCTGAGGTCACTTGGTAGAGACACTCCACCACAGGGTCCACCATAGCGGTGGATGAATACTGAGAGAATTAGTGTATGTTTGAAAATGTAAAATTCTTAACCTTATTGCAATGCTTATAAAACCTTTTTTTTTTTTTTTTTTTTTTTAGTGTATATAAACCCTTGCTGGAGAACTGTGACGTTAATGACACTCTCATATCAGATCTATTTCTGTAAAAGAATATAAAAAATGTTTAAGAGTCCACACAATCCCTCTCTAAAAGAGGTACTTAGCTAATCTTTCTCATTTAATATATACACAGAAACCAGACAGGTTTTCACCTATAAACTTCCTGAACAACAGCAGCTTTGCCAGTAATCCATTTTATAACTATTCTGTTAAAACATCTTAGAAATGTTCTTCTTCTGGAACTTTAATATTTTGGGGGTAATAAGCTTACACCTTGGAAGGAGATGGCAGTTCGTGAACTCAAGTGATCGTGACTGCCACATTTTCCAGGAGCCAAAACACTTAATAATAATATATCAGGTCAACTCATAAGAAGATTTTGTTTTTATTTCAAACAGTTGCTGCTTGGCAGATTTATTCCAGCTGCTTCAGAAGTCAGAATACAAACAATGTCCTGTGTGACAATGATCGGGTGCAGGTTAGAACGCAGCTTTGGCAGTATGAGCTCATTTGCTCATATCTTCAGGTTTTGGTTTTGTTGAAAGAAGTTTGGTTAATTTTTTTTTTCTCTTTGGTTTCTTCATGATTCTTTAATTCCTGGCTTGGGCCAGTGCAAAAAGCACAACTTTACAGAGTACATAGCAGCAGCTATATTTTGGGGGCATCCCTGCCCTGATTGTCCTCATTATCATCAAATTCCATGAGAAGAAAGTGGTTCTAATAACTTTGGAATTTTTCCATCCATACTGCTTCTTCAGAAGATAATTGCTGTCTTTTTCAAACTGTCTCCCTGGCAGAATAAGGCGTGCTGGTGCAGTGCCTCCTCGCCCGCTTTGCTCCCTGCCGTGCACCATTTACTTCACTGAAAATCTCATCTATGTGCAGTCTCAGAATACCTTGCCTTCTGCTGTATCTGCAAACTGTGGTGCCTGCTGCTTATTGCAGGCTCCTCTGACAACAGCTCTGCTGTGCCCTGTGTTCCCCTACAGTGCTCTTATCAATAGTTACATCCATGAAGAATACAACATGGAAATGGGGGTGTGTGTGTGTGTTTGTTTGTTTACATATTTGAAATAAGAAATGAGGAAGAAAAAGGGCCTAAAAGCAAACATATGGTATTCATTAGCCTTATATGTATAAATGCATCCCCTAGTAACGGCACTTTGAAGAGTGTTTCTCAGTGCCTTCCTCACTGCCAAGCAGTTCAGAGACTGGAGGAACTCTGACTGCTGTAGTCTGTTAGACACTAGAGAGTCTATTATATATTTTTTAGCAATTGTTATACCTATACCTATATTTACATATAATCTGGGAAGACAAAAGCCTTATAAACAAACTGGTGAAAGCAACATACAGAAAATAATAACATATGTGTTCCAATCCTGCATTTATTCCCTCCTGGTTCTCAGTGAGCCCTGTGACTTGTGTTGATGAAGACCGAGAGGGCTGCTCTTGTTGCACAAGACGGAAACAGCTTTCTTCTGGGCTTTCAGCGGGTAAAAGCATATGTCTTGAATTATCGTTCCAGAATACGCGGGATGTGAAAAAAAGAGCCTGAATTTGTCCCGGAGCCTGGGATCGAGTAGGACCTCTTGGGATGAAGAGTCTAAATTTGTAAGCAGAACATTTCACTGTTTCCCATCACATCAGCAAGCAGTTTACCAGCTGAGGAGCGCAGTGCTGTACGGCTTCTCCTGGGTGGGAATGGCAAACTTTAAACACAGTGACAGCAAGTGAACCACGCTGTGTACATTTGAAACACCTGCTCCTCCACTCAGCCCAACTGTATCCGATAAAAAATTACTCTTTACTCTTCTTTAATGAATCTCTAAAAAAAAAATTCACCTGAATCCTATATGTTTATTTTGTCTTGTTAAAAATAAACAAGCTATATACACACAAATGAAAAGGCTATTTAAATGGGACCTAAGTTAAAAGCCAGCAGTACATCTGCATGACCTGAAAAAGAGGGAAACTGAGATCTGGATATAAATGTTGTGGCTTAGGCTCATCTTTCAGATAAATAGTGCAGATAGCATTTGTGTTCATTTTTTGTTTCTTCTTAGTGCACGTGTATTGCAATTCTAGGATGCTGAATTATTTAGCTAATACCCAGATAGCAAACATGAATATGAGAGTTATGTAGCAGAGAATCTTAGTTACTTTAAATGTAAAATCCAATAAAAAAATCCAATAAAGCTATTTTCAGATTCAGAACTGCTGGCTGTATTATTATGTCCCTCCAGCAAAATGTATACAAACCCAGGCACTGGAAATAAACTCAAACAAGCAGAGTCTCAGGGCTACAGATTCAGATGTTGTGACATGTGAGAAGGATGTATATTATACTTCAGCATGCTAAAATCTTAACACTGTCTCCATAGTACTGCTGCCAGACTTGTCCTAGGGAAGAATATAATAGAATCATAGAATTTATAGAATAGTTTGGGTTGGAAGGGATCTTTAGAGGTCACCTAGTCCAACCCCCCTGCAGTGAGCAGGGACATCTTCAACCAGATCAGGTTGCTCAAGGCCCCATCCAGCCTGGCCTTGAATGTTCCCAGGGATGGGGCCTCCACCACCTCTCCAAGCAACCCATTCCAGTGTTTCACCACCCTCATTGTAAAAACTTTCTTCCTTATATCTAGCTTAAAACTACCCTCTTTTAGTTTAAAACCATTACCCCTTGCCCTGTTGCAACAGGCCCTACTAAAAAGTTTGTCTCCATCTTTCTTATAAGCCCCCCTGAGCACTGAAAGGCCGCAATCAGGTCTCCCCAGAGCTTTCTCTTCTCCAGGCTGAACAACCCCAGGTCTCTCAGCCTTTCTTCATAGGAGAGGTGCTCCAGCCCTCTGATCATTTTTGTGGCCCTCCTCTGGACCAAATATCTATCGACAGGAGCAGAAATACTATATATACAGAGACAAAACCACTGGTATCTAAAGGATGAAACAAAATTTCTTAAAAATGCAAAATTGAAGATTCGATCAAAGAGCACATAGGGCACAGGAAGATGAAAAGATACTTTAGTGGCCCAGTAAGGAAACCTTATGATTAACTATGGGTGTGTATAGAGCTTGTGAAAGGCAAAGCTGAAGTAACAGACTCCTTTTCAAAAACATTTCAAAAGTTTCTGAAAACTGCAACCTGGATACACAGAATTTATACCTTCCATTATGGACAAAGGAAAAAAAAGACCCAGCTTGGAAAACTTATATCCTGACACAAGGACTTGTGTTTTGACCATCCAGTATTCCTTGCCCATCTTGCAGGACTTACACTTGTGGACTCCTGTTTTACTCTTTCTGATACAGACAGACCCAGAAGAAAAGGTCTAGGGGACTCTTTTATTGTATTCAGGGTGGTGACTGTATTTTGGGTGGTTTTGCCATGCTGCATTGCTGCATTTAGGTTCTCAGCTGGGTCATATTCATGCTACTAAAAGATTTGATGAAATAAATTGAATTATTACTAAGACATGTTTAGTGTGAATAGTGTGATTAATTTTTTGCTACGGTGTATGACAACAATTTTTTCTTTGCTTCTGTGTAATTTTTTTTTTTTTT
>NW_009258667.1:327766-332714 GCF_000687185.1 Egretta garzetta
TTAAAACCTTTTTTTTTTTTTTTTTTTTAGTGTATATAAACCCTTGCTGGAGAACTGTGACGTTAATGACACTCTCATATCAGATCTATTTCTGTAAAAGAATATAAAAAATGTTTAAGAGTCCACACAATCCCTCTCTAAAAGAGGTACTTAGCTAATCTTTCTCATTTAATATATACACAGAAACCAGACAGGTTTTCACCTATAAACTTCCTGAACAACAGCAGCTTTGCCAGTAATCCATTTTATAACTATTCTGTTAAAACATCTTAGAAATGTTCTTCTTCTGGAACTTTAATATTTTGGGGGTAATAAGCTTACACCTTGGAAGGAGATGGCAGTTCGTGAACTCAAGTGATCGTGACTGCCACATTTTCCAGGAGCCAAAACACTTAATAATAATATATCAGGTCAACTCATAAGAAGATTTTGTTTTTATTTCAAACAGTTGCTGCTTGGCAGATTTATTCCAGCTGCTTCAGAAGTCAGAATACAAACAATGTCCTGTGTGACAATGATCGGGTGCAGGTTAGAACGCAGCTTTGGCAGTATGAGCTCATTTGCTCATATCTTCAGGTTTTGGTTTTGTTGAAAGAAGTTTGGTTAATTTTTTTTTCTCTTTGGTTTCTTCATGATTCTTTAATTCCTGGCTTGGGCCAGTGCAAAAAGCACAACTTTACAGAGTACATAGCAGCAGCTATATTTTGGGGGCATCCCTGCCCTGATTGTCCTCATTATCATCAAATTCCATGAGAAGAAAGTGGTTCTAATAACTTTGGAATTTTTCCATCCATACTGCTTCTTCAGAAGATAATTGCTGTCTTTTTCAAACTGTCTCCCTGGCAGAATAAGGCGTGCTGGTGCAGTGCCTCCTCGCCCGCTTTGCTCCCTGCCGTGCACCATTTACTTCACTGAAAATCTCATCTATGTGCAGTCTCAGAATACCTTGCCTTCTGCTGTATCTGCAAACTGTGGTGCCTGCTGCTTATTGCAGGCTCCTCTGACAACAGCTCTGCTGTGCCCTGTGTTCCCCTACAGTGCTCTTATCAATAGTTACATCCATGAAGAATACAACATGGAAATGGGGGTGTGTGTGTGTGTTTGTTTGTTTACATATTTGAAATAAGAAATGAGGAAGAAAAAGGGCCTAAAAGCAAACATATGGTATTCATTAGCCTTATATGTATAAATGCATCCCCTAGTAACGGCACTTTGAAGAGTGTTTCTCAGTCCCTTCCTCACTGCCAAGCAGTTCAGAGTCTGGAGGAACTCTGACTGCTGTAGTCTGTTAGACACTAGAGAGTCTATTATATATTTTTTAGCAATTGTTATACCTATACCTATATTTACATATAATCTGGGAAGACAAAAGCCTTATAAACAAACTGGTGAAAGCAACATACAGAAAATAACAACATATGTGTTCCAATCCTGCATTTATTCCCTCCTGGTTCTCAGTGAGCCCTGTGACTTGTGTTGATGAAGACCGAGAGGGCTGCTCTTGTTGCACAAGACGGAAACAGCTTTCTTCTGGGCTTTCAGCGGGTAAAAGCATATGTCTTGAATTATCGTTCCAGAATACGCGGGATGTGAAAAAAAGAGCCTGAATTTGTCCCGGAGCCTGGGATCGAGTAGGACCTCTTGGGATGAAGAGTCTAAATTTGTAAGCAGAACATTTCACTGTTTCCCATCACATCAGCAAGCAGTTTACCAGCTGAGGAGCGCAGTGCTGTACTGCTTCTCCTGGGTGGGAATGGCAAACTTTAAACACAGTGACAGCAAGTGAACCACGCTGTGTACATTTGAAACACCTGCTCCTCCACTCAGCCCAACTGTATCCGATAAAAAATTACTCTTTACTCTTCTTTAATGAATCTCTAAAAAAAAAATTCACCTGAATCCTATATGTTTATTTTGTCTTGTTAAAAATAAACAAGCTATATACACACAAATGAAAAGGCTATTTAAATGGGACCTAAGTTAAAAGCCAGCAGTACATCTGCATGACCTGAAAAAGAGGGAAACTGAGATCTGGATATAAATGTTGTGGCTTAGGCTCATCTTTCAGATAAATAGTGCAGATAGCATTTGTGTTCATTTTTTGTTTCTTCTTAGTGCACGTGTATTGCAATTCTAGGATGCTGAATTATTTAGCTAATACCCAGATAGCAAACATGAATATGAGAGTTATGTAGCAGAGAATCTTAGTTACTTTAAATGTAAAATCCAATAAAAAAATCCAATAAAGCTATTTTCAGATTCAGAACTGCTGGCTGTATTATTATGTCCCTCCAGCAAAATGTATACAAACCCAGGCACTGGAAATAAACTCAAACAAGCAGAGTCTCAGGGCTACAGATTCAGATGTTGTGACATGTGAGAAGGATGTATATTATACTTCAGCATGCTAAAATCTTAACACTGTCTCCATAGTACTGCTGCCAGACTTGTCCTAGGGAAGAATATAATAGAATCATAGAATTTATAGAATAGTTTGGGTTGGAAGGGATCTTTAGAGGTCACCTAGTCCAACCCCCCTGCAGTGAGCAGGGACATCTTCAACCAGATCAGGTTGCTCAAGGCCCCATCCAGCCTGGCCTTGAATGTTCCCAGGGATGGGGCCTCCACCACCTCTCCAAGCAACCCATTCCAGTGTTTCACCACCCTCATTGTAAAAACTTTCTTCCTTATATCTAGCTTAAAACTACCCTCTTTTAGTTTAAAACCATTACCCCTTGCCCTGTTGCAACAGGCCCTACTAAAAAGTTTGTCTCCATCTTTCTTATAAGCCCCCCTGAGCACTGAAAGGCCGCAATCAGGTCTCCCCAGAGCTTTCTCTTCTCCAGGCTGAACAACCCCAGGTCTCTCAGCCTTTCTTCATAGGAGAGGTGCTCCAGCCCTCTGATCATTTTTGTGGCCCTCCTCTGGACCAAATATCTATCGACAGGAGCAGAAATACTATATATACAGAGACAAAACCACTGGTATCTAAAGGATGAAACAAAATTTCTTAAAAATGCAAAATTGAAGATTCGATCAAAGAGCACATAGGGCACAGGAAGATGAAAAGATACTTTAGTGGCCCAGTAAGGAAACCTTATGATTAACTATGGGTGTGTATAGAGCTTGTGAAAGGCAAAGCTGAAGTAACAGACTCCTTTTCAAAAACATTTCAAAAGTTTCTGAAAACTGCAACCTGGATACACAGAATTTATACCTTCCATTATGGACAAAGGAAAAAAAAGACCCAGCTTGGAAAACTTATATCCTGACACAAGGACTTGTGTTTTGACCATCCAGTATTCCTTGCCCATCTTGCAGGACTTACACTTGTGGACTCCTGTTTTACTCTTTCTGATACAGACAGACCCAGAAGAAAAGGTCTAGGGGACTCTTTTATTGTATTCAGGGTGGTGACTGTATTTTGGGTGGTTTTGCCATGCTGCATTGCTGCATTTAGGTTCTCAGCTGGGTCATATTCATGCTACTAAAAGATTTGATGAAATAAATTGAATTATTACTAAGACATGTTTAGTGTGAATAGTGTGATTAATTTTTTGCTACGGTGTATGACAACAATTTTTTCTTTGCTTCTGTGTAATTTTTTTTTTTTTTGCAATTTCAGCCTGGATGCCTAATAAAGGTGAACGGTATCACAAAGAGCTGAACTGAATGGTTTTTATTTCTGCCTGCAACTCAAACCCACCAACCGCATTTAATACCTTCTCATATGTATGCATTTAATTTTCGTCGTCTGTCTGAAGACTGTCCATCAAGCGCCTGAATCTTCAGTCATTTGCAGCGTGTATGCAAAAAAACTTTTTTGGTTTTGGCAAGTGTGGCAATACTTAGTTCACCTCTGTGTAACTAAGTCACATTCTCCTCTTGCCCAAATACTTAGGTGGTTTTGAAAAGGAAATTGTGAAGCTCTGTAAAGTTTTAATCCTGTCATTAAGCCACATTTCAGGGTCCTTGGTCCCTGCTAGTGTGGTATAAAAGAACGTAATGTCCTCAGCATTGTTAATTCCCTGTAGCTCCTCAGCTGCCATTCCGGAGCACAGCCTGTATTCCCTAAGCCTTTCTGACATGTCATCTTATTTGACAGTTACAGTTACTACAATATCTATCCTTTATTTTACATATAAATGAATGATTTACTTCCAGGAACCCAAAAGAAGTATTTTTCATTTTAATGAATTTCAGAATCTCTGGCAAGATAAAATTCCATTAAAAGCATGAGTCTTTAAAGATGAACCAGGGCACATAGGACATGCTGTACTCCCATGGCTTATGGTAACACTGTGTTGAAGTTAAGTCTCTGGGCCAAACCCTTGTCTGTGTGCCGAATTTTGGAAATATTTATCTGGCAGAGAAGCCCCTGGAAAGGGGACTTTGAATGTCTAGGTATGCAATGATGTTAGTGATAGCTGCTGTAGGAATCCTAATCATGGCTCAAGCACTGCGTATAACCAAAGCGAAAATGCAGTTGTTGCCTTACAGCACAGAAAATGCAAAATATTAGACAAGAGGCAAAAGGCTGATTCAGAGCTAAGTACTAAATGGAACTACCCTTAGGAGAAGGTAACAGTCTTGTACTCTGAGATTCATCTACAGGGATATTGCTGGTCTGAACTACTTTACAATCACCCATTCCTAACAGAGAAAAAAGCGATGAGGTGTTAGCTTTCACCGTCTCTTCTTTTTGGCTATAAATGGTGATTGTCACTCTTCTGGTAAAATGTCTGCTCAGGGAATTACTTGTGATAACTTCAGCCTTTTTTCCATCTTATCCTGGGAAAAGTGGGCAGCTGAGGTGATGTTGGGATGCTAATTCAAGTACTTGTTGGAAGTTTAAGCACACCTTGCAATAGAATGAACCGTCAACACTGCCACGGTTAGAAAAATCACTGGTATTTAGTTCTCAGCTACCTGGGGAAAAAAAGCTCCA
>NW_009258667.1:332760-358395 GCF_000687185.1 Egretta garzetta
GAAATAGAGTGTGTCAGGCCTTAAAGCTTCTAGATAATAGGACATGGCAGTTTGTCATTTAGGACAGAAATAACTACTGCTTCACCGTCAGAGTTCATTACTGTCAGCTAGAGTAGATCCCGGCTTTGCTTACCGTGTACATGTCCAACGACATGCTATGTCCCCTCTGTATTTGTGAAGGGTTGCATGTACATTATAAATACACTTAAGATAAGCACTGCATGCCCAGTCCCTTCAGGGTTACTGCCCGGGGTGAAAAGACACAAAAAGTCTGACATGAAATCTATTCATATTTGCCAGTTTAAACATGGACTAAATTCAATCCTTTTTTAAATCTGTATAGCTAGTGAGATGACTAAAGTCATTGCTTTTCCAGGTATTTAATAAATTAAAGAAGAGTTAGGACAGGAACCTGTAGATGAACTCGGTCTGTTTTCAAATATGCTTCTGAATTTCACTGGATTTCGAGGTACCTGGTGATTTCAGGTAAGGGAGATGACCTCGGCTGATATATGCCAATATTTTTCCAGATGTTTGCTGGTAAATATACCATCAGTGGAACTGCAAATACCTAATCAACAACTGGAACTGCAGAAGGTAAGCATTCATTTATTTTTACCAGCCAAATTCATGACTACAATGTACGAGCCTAATGTGCTTTGACATCCAGGCGCAGAACAGCAGCCCACAAATGTGTCAACATTACGTTGTAAGGAACAAAACACACTTGTTGAGATCTGATGAGAAATTTTCTCATTAGTGTATTTTATTGAAAGATAACTACTAACAGCCTTGTGCTCTGCATGAGCTGTCAGAAGTTCCCATAGCTCTGGGAACTTGAGAAATTGTAGTAATAATAATAATAATAATAATAATAATAATAGTAATGTAACATTAGGAAGTTTCACTTATTTATTCAGTCCTGGAATGAGGAGATCAGCAGAGCAGCTTCCCTGCAATCTGTTGATGCCATGGAAGACTGGAGTAAGAGAAATGAAGAGGGTATCGAGCCTAGTAAGCAAAGGAGGGTAATGATACTCAGGACCCAGACAAACACAACATTAAGTCCTACAGACAAGGAAAAATCACTGAAGGTGGGAACAAATGAGGCTGCCCACAGGAGCTGTTGTCTGAAATCCACAAAAGGCTCTAGTAACCTAAGTTTTGGACATCCTCAAAAGTCCTGGGTGCTCGCATTTTGGACTGCAGAGTGAGGCATTTCAGTAACTGTAGAAATTGCTCTCTGGAGGAACGGGTGCTTTGCTCACAGCTAAAACCCTGCTGTGATTCCGGTCGGGAGGTGCCTATATTTTTCCACCAAAGACCAGCTCTCCAAGCCTTACTCATAGCATCGTAATACACAGCAGGATGCCTGAATCCAGTGCAACGCATGAAAGCTGCTGCTGATTTCTCTCCACAAAAGAGGTGCAGAGGAGACACCTCTGCCTGCCTTTTCATAATGGCCCTGTGGGTTTGAAGTGCCATAGACCAACCAAGCAAGCCGAAACAGCAGCCTTTCTACATGTGTCAGGGATTGCAGCCTACCCAAATCACCAGGTCATGGAAGAGGCTTCACAGGACAACTTTCTCCTTGAAATTGAGCCATGGTGTAACCTCAAACACAAGAAATGTACAGTAAAAGGAAAAAAATGAATGAACTGACTCTAGCATCCTTTTCAGGGAATGTTTGGCCTTGCAGTCCTTCTTGCAATAGATATTTTTGTGTTTCTTAGTCACCGTATTTTTTATATAATGCTGATTGCATGTAAAATGCATGAGCTAAGATGCTGGCAGTGAGTAGGGCCCAAGTGTTCTCTCTCTGGTGAGACTGCTTCTGGCTTCCTATGGAGCTGTAGAGTCTGCTGAGATTACACATGGATTAATTAACCCTTATTAATATTTCTTGGTTTGAATCTTCCCAAACCGAGATGAAAAGAAGTCATGACTGTGCTTAGAAAACATGCGGTAGGCTGAACACTTATTGCTAAAACAGGCAAAGCATTTTTTCCTAAGCAAACCTTGGCAGTGGTTACCATCCCTCTTCAGCATTCCACCTGTTTGGCAGAACAAGATGATGAACAGTTATAAAATCTACCAGTTTGGTGAAATCTCTAAAAAACCAACCCCTATTTTCAATCCAAACAGTTTCATGTATGTATTTGTATATCTTGCACAGTACACATGGAATAGTTTTGCTTTTGGTTTCCATTTGCATTTTGCTGTATTCCAATCATCATTTAGGTGTTGATGAGTTATCAAAGCTTTTAGGGCTTTGATAACACCCTTTCAAAATTACGTGCTCTAATCAAAGTCTTCCTGAAACTTTCTGATCACCCAAATTAAGGTATTACAGGACATGATCATGTTCTAACCAACAGTCCTTGCTTTGTACAAAGCAATTCCTACTTCTGTTATGCCTATCTAGACCTTCTAGAGGCCAAATTATTTCCTAGCTACACTTGCCCAGTTAACACAATCTTTACACCCTCTATACTGTTTTCTTTCTGATATCTTTCAAGCATTTCCTATTTTCTAGCTCTAAGCAGTTTTTCTGGAACAACTCTTAGAGGGGCCTAATTCTTTTCAGTTGCTGAACATTGGCCTTTGGAAGGGCTTGACTCTTCCCACTGACTGTACAGGGCAGCTTTTGGCTCTCTTAATTACCCTCTGACTCTAGACACCGAATTTTTAGGCACTGCAATGCCCAACTTGGTAGTGCATAAGCTTCCAAGAGTCTTCTTGTCCTTAATAGCTATAAGATGGTGATTGTTTACTTGTGTAATTTTAAGGGCTGTTAAAATGCTAACATGGCTATAAAGTTAATGCTAATGTGTTAATGCTTACAAAGTGCTTGCAGATATGTAAGAAGAGATACAGAGGGTTCTGTATATATGGTGAGAATTTTGCAGAAAATTATTTAGCATTAAAATATGCATTGATTAGATTGAACAACCTATGTCATGGAAAACAGTCTCTGTGATGGAGAGAGGTATGAATTCAAATTGTATTTAGCAAGCTGAATAAAAGTTGCACAGCTTTTACTATTTACTTCGGAGACTCAGTGAAGGAGGAAAAATCCGAAGATGGAGTGTTTACTACTGGAATGAAATACTCTGATGAGACATTTGCTTTTACAAGCTAAGTTAGTGTACTTTTTCATGGTTTATACTTGGCTGAAGCACGTAAGCAGAAGCCATTTAGTCCTGAGCAATGCACATATATCTCTGTGATTCTGGTGTCATTTCGTGCTTTGTAACTATGCAGAAGTTTTAGTTATGTGGGAAGCTATGAGAAAAAACAGCTGTCTGGCACGCATGATGGCTTATCTTAAAGTGGGTGAATCAAAGTAAAACTTGCAGTGTTTGACATACAGATGTATTAAGCCTGCTGTTATCCAGAGGTCAAAAAGATATTTATAGATTAACTGGTGTTAAAGAAAATATTAACTATTTACAAACTTAGGATACACCCTGGGGAAAAGAACACACTTCTGTAGCTTATTTCTAAGACATTTTATCCTTTGTTTAATGAAAAGACCTAAGTTTACTTTTCCCTCTTTTGTTATTTTCAATAGAAAGACAAAATATGCTCTTACCCAGAATACTAGTGTTTATGTGAGGATGAAATCCCCACACACTGACGCTTCAAATGCAGTATTTAAAAGCTACCATAAGTTACCATTAACACTCCTTCAGCGTTACCCAAAAGACATATCAGTTTTGATTCCTGCTAATTATGGGGAAAACTATAGCAACTTGTATGTCATTGTACAGGAATTCTTGGGAGATGGTGACTTTTAAATAATTTTGTCATAAATGAAATTTTAACAAAATTTTATTACTCTTTTTAGGCTTTTACTAGAGGAGTAAGAACTTGCAGAACGTCTTTGAGTCAGGAGCTAGATGGATGATTCCTTGTTTAACTAGTTGCAAAGTCAAAAGATCCTCTATCTGTAGCAGCTGTATTGTATACATGTTATATTTGATGTATTTTGTCAGTAGCATAATCACAGGGAGATAGGACTAAATAAGATAAACTGAAAGGAGCATATTTAGAGCATATCCGTATAGCAGCCCCTTAGTCTCTGGTGGCCTGTGAAAAAGGAGTGGCTCTGGAGATGTGGATGGTCCTTGAGAACAAGCAGAAACCAGCCCAGAGAGTTCAGCTCCTGGAATAAACCCCCAGAATATCACAATCATCCCAAACAGTGTGTTGTATTCCAACAAAACACCTCTGCAGGAAAGTAACTTGGGCTTTTTTTTTATTTTGTTTTATTGGTGTGGTTTTTTTGGTTTTTTTTTTGTTTTTGTTTTTTGTTTTTTTATGAGCATGCATTGAACTCTTAGATAGCAAAAGAGCTGAAGGTATGGAGAAGTGTTATGGATCTCATGCATCTTGTCAGACAGATTTGAAGTGAAAAGGCAGCTACACCCATTTGCCCGAGGTACCCGGGAGGCACAGGGGTATCCTCCTAACAGCTACTGTATTTCTGTACTTCAGTAAGATCCGCATGATGGCAGAAGAGAACAGACAGTCTCAGGCACAACCTGACAGCCAGACTTAAGAGAAGCAGCAAGTTAACTTCTGATATTTTTGTAACTCACTTTCTATATTTATCCATTAAAATATATAAACATCTGCAAGTATTTAAATATAAATATATAACATAAATGCATATATGCATAGTTTATATATACAGGATGCATTTATAAATATTTATTTCTGATAAGTATGAGGAAAAAAATGTGGTTTTAGTTTTGGATTGGCTTTACTGTTCCTAGGAACCAGAGAATTACAGAGGCATAAAAATACTTGACTTAAATCCCCTTCTTAGTTTCATTACCAGAAGTTGGCGATAGTTTGTTTTATCTTTACTGTTAACACAGGTAGAACACTACAACTAAGTGAGACTAGGATCAGACTCTGAAAGGGAGGAAAACATATAACTTTAAGGACTTCTATGGTCAGTGAAACTCCAGTTTTACTAACTTTGAGCGTGCCGTGCTCAGTAACTGGAAGAAGCAACAAGTTGCAATCACACAAGCAAGAGAAAAAAAGGGAACTTTGTTGTTACCAGTCTGCATAGTTATACTGAATACATTGCACATACCAGTGCTTAAAATCTCCCGGCCTCACTAATTCAAAGTGATCTCAGACATGCAATGTATTTTTATAGGCAGCCTTGTAAAAATAGTTTTTCTTGGTTGTATGTCTGGAAAGTGTCAACTACATTGCAGGCACTACATCAACTAATAGCAATTATTAATAGTAATTATGGGGGGGTTAAAAAGAAAAAAGAAATGGGAGCAAAATTAGCAAATGAATTATATGTGGGAACAGAAACTATGAATTGAGCAAAAGGCTGAGAACCACTTCCCCAGAAATCCTACTCCCATCTCTGCCATCTGACTCATTGTACAACCCCAAATAAATCTAACCTTTCTGTTTCTCATTGTTACAAGAATTAATTAGTGAGTGGTTGCACAACACTTGGGGAAAAACCAAAGCAAAGCAAAGCAAAGCAACCCAGAAAATGCTGAGCATTGTTATGATGAATTTGAAGCTCCTTGGTTTGGCATGGGTGCACAAGTAGATGGCCGTTTCACTGCAAACTACATATAAGTGATACTTTCACAGTGGTTGCTTTCTGACTGCGATTGTATATCTAAACTAAGGAAAAAAAATAACTGTAATCAATTTTTAAAATTAAATTGTAATTAAAAGTAAGATGCAGAGATTGTGGCAGTTAGTCATGTTCTGTTGCTTTGTGGAGCATGCTACTATTTCAGAGCGTGTTACTGCAAGGCAGCTACAACAGAAAGGGCAAGAACACATTCAAGTATTTTAGATCCTATGGACCCCACATTGCAGGGTAAGTAAGAGTGGTTGGATCACCACAAATGCTTAATTATGCGAAAGAAGGAGGGAGAAGATGGTATGACCATCAGCAGCCCGATGGTAAGCTGTGTTTTCAGCAGCGCTTTCCGAAAGAGAGATAAGCAGCATATGGCTGTGCCCACCCTTTGGGATAAAACGATTTCTCTGAACCTCCCACCTGGGGGACACATGGAGATGCAGTGCTGTGTCCCATGCCCATGCCTCTCCTTCTCCCCTGGTTTCCATGGGCAGAAAAACAGGACTCATGTCAGGCTCCAGCAATATCCAGACCAGGGAACTGGGATTGCAGGGGGGGAGCCCTCAAACATCCCTACCTTGAACCTTGACGTAGTCTGCAGTATTCAAAGCAATCCACCAAACACTTTGCTTTTACCTTTTTTTCTAAGCTCCACTGTTCATCAGAAGCATAGACAAAACATTGCTTGAGCCAGTTTTGCCGGAGACTAGCAGCCTTATGTGAGAGATGCATTTCTTTCTCTCCCTCTTACTTTCTGCACCAAGTGCTTTCACATGTTCATGCACTCATCTGTTGCTACCTTATGTATTTGTTGGTGTTAAGAAGCAAATGTACACACTTTGATACTGGGAACTTGTGTTACAATGTAATATGGGGATTTCTTTCTGACTCCCTGACCCAATACAGAGATCGAGGGAGTGGAGGACAGTGCTGGAGCACCGAGCCCATCCTTCTTGAGGCACCCAGACTGTGGCTGAACATGAGCAGCCCCTGCATCATCCCAAACGCAGGATGGCACTTGTACACCAAAAGGTGGCTGTTTAGAAGCAGAGGAAAGAGCAGCATGGGAATAAGGGTGAAAGGAGAGAAAAAGAGGATTAGATGTAGCATATGTTGGCATGAAATTTAGAAATTAAGAAATCTGTCTGATCCTGAAAAGAAAATGAGAGGAGTACATCCAGCGGTACGCAACATCAGGACTTGTGAAAGATCCATGTGTTATGTCAAACAGGAGCGAATGACAAAGATTATATAGAAACAACTTTTTTTTTCCCTTAATGTGTCCAAGCTACTCTGTATCATACCCCCTCCTGCCATGATGACTCTGCTCCATTATCATGGGACTCCTCAAGTCATTATGTGTGACCTAGTCCTGCCCTCCTGAGAAATTCTAGGGTGACATTAATGAGCAAACCCTCATGCAAATGGCCCCAGCAAAATGTGCTCAACTATTTTTGTGAATAAGTGGTCACCTTTGTTAGTTAGAAGCTCACAGGCTGGTCTCTACCTATTCTATACTGTGGTATAGTGTTGATGGTGCTGTGGCTTTGATTTCCGCTGTAGTCTTTAAGGAAGACTACTGAACTGGAAGAAGAAACATGATTTCCAGAAATGCCTGAGATCAATTGTCACACAGGCTCTGTCTATCTTAATCTCTCACAAACTCACTGGAGCTCCTAAATACAGTGCTGGTATAAACACCGTTTCTTCATTCTAAAAAATCCATAATAAATACTGATTTTCCAACTTTAATTTGCCATTGGAGAATGAAGTGATTAGTTACATTCTAGCTTCATTAAAGCTTAATTTTGTGGTTCCAGCTGCCTGCACACCAACACCTCATCCGTGGCTAAGTAGAATTTGCCTCAGTGGAATCAGGAACAAGACTTATTTTGTAATCTGGTTTTTTAACACTAGTTGAAAAGGACTATCCAACTGGCTTTTTATTTTTAAAGAATCTGGTTCCCAGGACAAATCTAATCACCTACGGGGGGAAAAAAACCCTATCTTCTTTTTTGCATGGTATCTGTTCTTTCAAATAGCAATTACCTGTGGCACTACTGGCAAACTGAACACAGCTGCTCCTTTCAGCAGATGGACCATTTTTTTTGTGGAAGTCAGTCAGCAGGATTGAATTTTTAAAATTTTATTCAGCAAGAGATGTTCTGTGTCAAACTCCAGCATTACCTGAGCATTTAATGATCTTAGTGACAAAAGCATTGGTGTTTGTAATGTAAGAGTTCTTACTAAAATAGAATTGTAACATATAGTCCTAACAAATTTATGAAAAAACACAGAATAAGGGCAAGTTGGATGCAGAAAGGCTACTTTAAATGACAGAGCAAACATATGGAAACATGTTTTATTTGGTAAGCACAATCATATCCATATATAATTAGGAAATAGCTGGAAGTCTTTTCAAAGAACTTTATTAATTTGAGAGTTAATCGGTTGCACAGAAGTAGGACAGATCCCACACAGACCCCAGCTAAGAAGACTTAGCCAATTGCCAAAGTAGCCAAAAACCTTTAAGTTGTGAGATGGCTAGGCAGATGAGAGCATATGATTTGGGTTCTAAGTCTGATTTTACTTTTATGCTAGGATACATATGACAAGACCAGGTAGGGAAGATTTGTCTCTAAAATTAATTAAAATAGATTAATTAATTAATCAACCCCTACAAGGAAGTATGCTGTGAATTGCTTGGTTCTTTGCTTCTATGTTTAAAAAATAGTCATACTTCTTCTGATGCTCATCAGTGTAACATTATTCTTAATTAAAAGTGACATTCTGAATTCATTGGTGGGTCATATGAATATATCATGCACATTGAGGAAAAATATGGAATAAAAATCAGGATAGAATTGGTTTTCTGACATTTGATGGCAGCAATCACATTTAACCTGGACAGCTGTTTCTTTGCTGCTAACATGGGACAAGGTAGTTGCTTTCTTTCTGATGGCACAAGATTAAAGAAAGTATCCACGATCACTGACCAAAACACTTCAGTAAAGATCCGCTGTCAGAACCTCTCAGTAACTGAGGAAGGCGTTCTAGGGCACAAACCGGTAAGTAAAAGAAAGACAGAGACAAAAAGTGGTAAACACAAAGTTAAAAGCAGGCTCAGTCCTGACATCTAGAAGACTTTGTATGGATGGTCTAATTGCAGTTACGCCTGAGCAAAATTTATCTCTCTGTTAAAAGCAGGCATTGTTTTTGACAGCTTTAATATCTAAATAGATATTCAGATTAAGTTATATTTTCTATCTTTCCAAAGAATTATTTAACATATTAGCTGTTTCTCAATTGTTCTATGCATTATTTTCTTCTATTAGTAAAATGATGCAGTCTCTACATTTAATTTTATTTCATAGCCCTTCTAACTATCAGCCAATGCTACTATTTTATTATTTTTAGCAAACCCAAATTTGGCTTAGAGGAACCTATTTTTTGTTTCAAATTGATAAGTTTTATACAAATGTTCTTTGAAACTTAGTTTCTATCTACAAAGATCTTGAAGAATAACTCATGGTCATACTCTTGCTGGTGGAGTCTGGCAGTGATGAGAAAGCCAAATGTTCAGAGTATTGCTTTTGGTACATACCTCTGGATATGTGCTCAACTTGAGACTGAATTGTCTCCCCTTCTTGCTTCAGTTGGACTGGACCTTTGAAAGCATCCAACAGTATGCATTATCATACCACTTTGCATCTTTGAAATATGATGAAAGTCAGCTTTCCATGTAACCATGTAACCTGTGAATGCAAAGGGAGAAATAAGAACTTAAGACCCAGAGAAGAGCTGATTCTTGAAGCTGATTCTTCTTCTGCTTTTCCCACCCCTGCAAAGGCAGAGGGGAGACTCCCAGAGGGGTCCTTGCCCTCCTGGAAAGGAGATTGAAAGGCTGTTCAGAGGGATGGGCCTGCTAGCGAGTGTGTTTTACACCTAACAAAATGCCTGTGCCGATGCATAAATCTGGGTCATGGTTTGGCCTTTACTGATTTTCTTGCTGATTGTGGGCCAACTGTTACTCTTGGTTGCAATTAAGAATTAAGTAACCTGGCTCGTGAGACCAGTGGAGTTGCTCTCAATTCACGGTTCATAAGGGAAACCAGAGGTTGGACCTCTAATTTTTAAAAGTTTTATCTTTTGATATTAGAACAGTGTGCAAGAGAGACTGATATTGGTAAAACAGCATGTTTTGCAAATGTGTGATGAGAAGAATGACTGACTGAAATGAAGACGTCCACTGCCAGGCTGTGAGTTTGGGGAATTTTTTAGTTTTAGTTTGTGTTACCTTTTGCTTGAATAAGCAGTTATGCATGATGGATTTTGACAGAATCAGGGAGGATATTATGAAAGGCAAAAATTATTTACATTTCACAGCCGACTGACTAATGGTCTGTCTCTCTATGCTGAATTCGGCAGCGCGAATTCTGTCTCCGGTGCTTCTCATCTAGCTGGGAATCAAAACAACGTGGCTTTCCAGTCCAAGTGATTTGGGCAAGGACCTCTTCGCAGGGCTGTCTGTGGGAAATCCATGCTGCCTCAGTGTCATGCTCTCCGCTTTCTGCTGTTTCACCATGTTGTGAAAGGGAGGTTAGAGGAATGTGACTTTTTAAGACAACATGGCTGCAATCTTCTTAATAAAAAGATGCCATTTTTAAGATAATGCTAGTATTTTCATAGGAAGTTTCCAGTTAAGCTGCAAACTTCAAAATCCGGGTCAGTGTGGTTACATTAATCTGAATGTCTGGCACTGCTGGTTCCCAAGAAGATAATTGCTGATACCGCTGCTAAATAGCCACCCTAGCTGCCACTGGTTTCTTGGAGAAGTTGGTATCCTGGCCTGGAATATGCTACTTATCCTACTGCTATACAAATTGGATGCCTGAAGTGACTTTCTTATACCTCTGCAGGGAATTCACTTAGAGTCTACTGAGTAGAACATTATACCTTTAGAAGATGAGTTAAATCAGTGTAGAGAGGTTAAAAAAAAGGGGAGCGGGGGCTTCTTTTGATGATTCCATATGAAGTTTGTTGACACTTCAGGTTAAAAATTAATCCTCTAAAAGCAGCCACTGTGAACTTCCCAAAAATCACAGCGTGACTGCTCACTTTTACCACCTCAGGAATACACTAATATGTGCCTGCCACCATTACTCACAGAGCAGAATCAAACCTGGCTTCCCTGGAACAGTATTGATATAGTAAGAGAGAACTACTTTTACGTAACTTCTAATAGCCAATAAAAGCTACTTAACTGTGTATCTATTTTAAAATACGTAAGTGTATCTACCTAAGAAAGAAAATGAGCTGACATTCCTCCCATATATCAATTACTGTATACTATGAATTGTCTTTATTCATAGCAACCTGAGATCACTTTGTTTGTGTATGATTTAAATAAAAAGAAATGCCTAAATGCAGCCCTTGGAGTCAGTCCAGACTGGCACTTTTTGTGTGGTATCATTTTGAGATCCAGCTTTATGTGATGTGTGATTACAGCCAGAAAATAGCAGTTCGGCCACAATTTTTCAAAGGCAGTCAGTAACGTGAGGTTTTTCAGGGCTTGAGCAATCTCGTCTTGCTTTCATGGGACCTGCTTTTTCATGGCTTGTGTTTGGTTTTCTTCAGTGATGCAAAGGTGCCCAGCTCCTCACTTCTGAAATTCTGAGTAGTCCTCGGCATTTTTCAGACTGCCTAAATGATGGAAGAACTTGGACCTTGTTTTCAAACCTTAAGTTGCCTTGATGACGAGACTTGAGCTCCTAAGCCACACAGTGATTTTGAAAATTTTAAACCCCTGCTCTTCTGTGAGGAGGTGGACCGATGGAGGCAAGTCACTGTGGATCAAAATGTGTCTCCTTCCAGAGGAAGGCGTGCGTCCGAGCCTCACTTGGACTGAACTGGCTTGTGCTGAAGGCTGCTTCCTAAATGACCACTGTAAATAGCTCTTAGTTAATTGGGGCAGAGGGGTCCTCCATATGGCATTTGCTCGTTGCATCATTTCCTTGTGCTTCGCTGGCTGTTGGGATGTTGCAGCACCACAGCGCTTATGCTCCGACCTCTTAATGACACTCTGCGCTGTACACAGTGTTGTCTTCCTCTGTCTCATTTGTTTCAGCCTGTCAAACCTCCACAGGAGAAAGCTGGAAGAAACAAAGAGGTCTGGGTCTAATGCACTTGGTTTCTCCTTCTGAGAAGTAAATATTTTTGTTATGATTTACAGAACCCCTAAAGCAGCTGTGAAATGATCTAGCCATAAGATCTCATGAACAGATCTGGGATGCAGGCAAACAGCCAGCAAGATCTTGTTTACTCTACTTTGAGAATACTACAACTGGAATTATGGATAAAACATCTGTCCGAGAGGATACTGCCAAGTCTGAAAGAGACTAGCTGTAGAGAATATAGCTGTAGCTGTTGTGCTGGTGGCAAGAAAAGGCTTTCCAAGGGACACAGTGACCAGAGGGGTGCCAGGGTGCTGTCACTCCCTCCCTCGAACAGCTCATTCCTGGTGCCAGCGTTGTGCTCCTGTGTTTGCCCAAATTCAGCAACCCGTAGTTTGCGGAATCTGGCCTTTTCTCCGCCTCGACCCTGCCCTTGGATGGCTCCCACTGGTTTCTGACCTCCAGCTACCTTTTCTATACTATTTATAGCACACCAGCTGGGGCACGTTAATGTACATAGCTGTTGTGTTTATAATTTGCAGAGTGACTTTGCTTTTTATTTACATTCACATTAGTTCAATAAAACTTTTCTAGTCAGACTCCCTTTGCACTGCATTTATTATATTGCCTATTCCAGTTTTGTTTTCCTTTTTCTGTCCCCTGCCATCACTGCTTCACTCTGTCCTCCAGCTTTCAATTCAGCTGTCTCCTATATTTGGAAAACCCCATAACCCAGGGTATATTATTTCTTTCTTAGAAGGGTCATTTGTTACTAGGAAATAAGCATACAGATCAGCTGGAAAGTAGACCCCAAGTCTCAGTGTGCTCACCTGATTTATTCTGACCTCCTGTGCACAGGATGTCTTTCTTGTAGTTGCTGTGTGGCATCTTGTTTCAACACCTCGAAGCCTGCGCACTTCGTTCATCCCCAATTCATTTCCAGCCAAGCTCTTCCACTTTGTTTCATGTGTCTGCATCTCTTGTGCTTTCAGCTGCCCGTTCTGATATAGCCTTTCAGTTATATCAGATTTTACCTTTTGACTATTCCAACTTTTCAGAAATAAGCTCCTGTAATCTGGGTCCAGACTGTGAATACTGTATCTGTGCAGATGGGGAAATACTCAAAGGAGTAGATGACCTGCAAAGGGAGTGAAGGACTTGGGCCCTAGCTCGGTTACTAATTTTTACTTTTATTTCTGCTTAGCAGTAAAAGAGGGAGAATAATTCTACACATGCATATGGCATTAATAACTGTATGCCATTATTATCTCAAGTGTTATTGTGCCATTATAAAAGAGGATATGCTTCCACTGTGGCATAAGGCAGTATAATAGTCTCCAGTTCTTATTTTATTGAGGCTGTTAATAGTACGTAACACCTCTCCTCACAGATAGATGGGTTCTCTGAACATGTAAGTGTTTGGATAGCAGATTCACTTGTACCCTGCACAACCAGTTTGTACAGAAATAAAACTCAGTGATGCCTTTGTCTGTATTTAGAAACTCACGAGAAAATATTTAACCACAATGACTGGCCTTACTTTTATAGCTGAAACTCCTTGATATTTAAAGAAAATATTTTTCTTCATTCAATTTACAACTAATTTATGAAACTCTCAGTTGTGGTTCTTGTACTGACCCAAAGAATCTGCTGCCAACAGCTGCAGCCACTGAGATGAAGGTTACTTACGGGGTGCCTGCTCTGACCTCCTCCGGGAACTTCCAAGTTCCTAACAATCTAAACGCCAAGATTTGTCATTTCAGATGCTCATAAATCATGCTGATGATCATTACTCATTCCCTTACTGTCCCTTTGGTAGGTTCTAAGCATTTTTGAGTACTATTCAGTGGAAATATTTGAGTAATGAAGACATTAGAATGGAGAATACCTGAAGCTCTGTGGTTTTTGCACAACTTCACAGGCTCCTTTATCATGTACTTCTGCATAAAATTAAATATTGCACTGTGAGGGTAATCCATGCCTCACAGATATGGCAGCACCGGACATAAATAACACTATGTATACAACCAGGGTATCTGACTAAGCCAAATCTGCCTCAGTCAATTGGAATGTTAAGGCTAAATTTTTGGCAACCTACTGGTTGGACGTAGTGCCAAATCTATTGCTTCAGGCTAAAAAAAGCATAAACAATACAAACCCCACTATGAATATCAAAGGATTGGATTTTCTTTAGATGTGTTATAGTACAATGCTTGTGGCTTTCTTCCTTCCGAAATTTCAAAATGGCATGTTAAAATTCTGCTTTGCCTATTCAATCTGCTATTCTTCAAAATGTTAAAAAGACACTAATATCTAGGCTATAGACAGGAAAGCACTATAGGGTATACCTGCACCAGCAAGTAGGGCAGATACTGGGAGCAGGTAAGTACAACCTTTGGTGTTAGCATCTATACCTCACACACTTCAGTGGGTTTTACTTTTGGTTAGCCGTAAGCAGGCCCCCTGGATGGAACTGCCTCTTGCGTCTGGAGCCCGTGAGGGATGTGCTTGGAGTTACCTTCTGGTTTCATCCAGAGAAAACTCTTCATGCTGTCCGAGACCTCCCCATGAAGTGAATCAAACAATGGCAAATGGGAACAAAGCACCCTCCTGATCTGGACTAAAACACTAATGTAGGCACGACCTTAAATCACAGAAATTCACCGGACTGTTCTTCATGCAGTTTGGCATATTTTCTCTCAAAACACAGTATCTTGCTATTTAGTGGCTTGACCAGAAACTCTTACTTTTGTGAATTTAAATTACTGGTTTTTGGAAAATGTAAAATTTGCATGTTTTGTTCCATCCCATCCCTCAAACTAAGTTTTAAATATTTACTTTCTTTGTGCACGAGGAATGCTTTCTGAAGGGTTTCCCTTTGGCTATGAAAAATATTAATGAGTCTTCTTCAAAGTTTGTGGAATCCATATAGTTGTGTCAGCAGTAATCCCTGGGCCATCAGTCTTCCAAACGCAGGAAAATACATGCTTGCACGCTTACTATATGTGTATTAGTACGTTATTAGGCCTTCACTGCAGGTGGCACATTCTGGCCTGTAGTGGTCCATACTGCTAACCAGTACCAGTCCCTGGTCTTTCCTGTCCCCTGAACTGTGCCTACACCTTTCCTAGGAGATCCAAAACCAGGTAAAAGGAAAAAAAAAAGCTACTTCCTAACCTTCTTAGCTGTGTATCTACTACTAGACTAAGTAGGCCCAGGGGATAGGACCCCAGGACTACAACTGTCCCAAAGACTAAACTGTAAAGATTGGCCTGGCATGGCTGCAGCTTGCTCCCTGCTTTTTTCTGCAATGAGATGCCGAGACTTCACGCAGGATGTGGTACAGACTGGGGCATCTTGCTGCCAAGGGGGTTGAATGCAGCTGCCTGCTCTAGTGCATGGCAGGGGACCGCTCTGCAGGTCCCACACAGCCTCACATCCAGCAGTGGTCTGTGTTATTTACTACTGTAGATCTACTCATTAGTTACTACTGCAGACTCAGCTTCAGTGACCTGTTCTGTTTAATACTTACTGGAAGACTGCTATGCAATAGCAAGTCACTTATGCAAATGGAAATTCTTCAAAATGAGAAAGCATCCTGCTTGCCAGCCAGGCCAGATGAACATCCTAAGGTGTGTTACACCCGTATTTGCTCCTCTGGCTCATCTATCTTCCTTTAACCACCACTTCCCCACCCCTGCACTCCACTCTCCCCTTCAGATTTCAACCCACCACAAGGTTGTTTTTCCATCATTGCAACCACCATTTTGAGGCATACTGAGCTCAGCACAGAGATGGGTGTGAGCTGGCCGGCACGGAGGAGCACATAGCCAGGCCATGGGAGGAGAGAGAATACAGAGGGAGCTCCTTCATCTGGCAGGGCTTGAACATGTCACGTGAAATTACCACCCAGGAACAGCCCGTAATTGCTGGCTTCAGCATTCATGCCTGCCAGGGAGCTGTGTTTTCCAGCCTACAGTTCCCTGACAGGGCAGGGAGATGGGGCAGGAGGAGGGAGAACATATGCTTGCACATGCACCAGCAGTGATGATGTCTTCTCTCTTCTCCCTTCGACAGGGGACTGAGTGGCTGCATGCTTTTGTTAGCAGGCCTTAATCCTTAGATTTTTCTTATAGCTCCCACAGTGGTTATACCTCAGGGCATGAAAAACACTGTTCTGCACCACCGCGTATTTATTTAGCAGAACAACCCCTCCTTCCACCCACCATAGACTGCCTCTTTTCCCTCTTATCTCAGAAAGAAAAGGAGATCAGAAAGATCCAGGAAAAAAAAGTGACTGAAATTTCCCAGATTTGCTGGGAAAAATAAATATAATTCCAGACTCTGTTTGACATACTGTTTATCTCTTTAGAAATCTGAATTTGATGAACTCACATCCTTAAAGTGTGTTGCTCAATTCCCCAGAGCTGACAGAAAGTGGACAGAGCATGAGGCATGTTGAAGAGCTAGCAGAGCATGTGTTCTTCTCGAAGAGTACATGAAGTGCCCAATACTCACTGCTTCAGAGGGAGAAAACTGTCCTCCTTTTTAATCATGTCACATTCCTGACTTGTTGGAAGTTTCTTGGAAAGCAAAAGGGCAACATTTCCAGTCCTGTTTGTTCATAAAAGCGATCATTATGCAACATTCTGGCAATAGCGTTTATAACCCATTTCTTTAATATTTTTCTCTCCATGCTGTTTTCCATATTATCTTTTCTTTGGTTGTTTTACTTTTTCCTCATGTGTCAGAAGGAGGACATATGGTTCTTAGTTTTATTCTGAGTGCATTTATTTAGGTTCTCCTTATGGGAAGTGTAACTGTTATTCCAATTTGTTTTTCTGACAAGCTAAAGTAGTGCTTCTGTATGTCTTCACTGCTATGCACTAAAATAATTGTTTGCATTAAAATAATTTTCTTCTATTTTATGCCTTGATTTGTGTTTCAGATCTAACACTAGAGCCAAGTTTTATCTCACTATAAGACTTCTGCCCCTCCAGTCAAACCCAATTCTAATTCTAAAATACAGTTTTAAGTCTAAACTTTAGTTAAAATTGAACTTTTTAGGAGGTTTTTGTTTTCCTCTTCATGTTCTCCCTTCATTTAGTTCATCACATGCCTCATAACTGTCTTGTGGCTTCTGTTATTCCTGTCTTCTGCTGTATCTGAACTGAGGTGACAGCTCCTCCCAAGTGGTACCATTTTATTTTACAAGGGAACATGTTCTAGACTGAACCAAATTTTATTTTCCTTTCCACCTCTGCTTGAAGCTTAAATTTCATTCATGGAGGTCCATAGCCAACTCCCAGGTCTTTCAATGTGAGGTGTAGCTGCTCTACAGGATTACTTTAGCATTTTAATTCTTTGCCTATGACAAAAGAAATGTGTTAATGTAAAGCTGAAATATTTTCTCTGATTGGTTGGTTGCTTTTCCCCCCCGTCAGGTCCAAGCGGTTGATCTCTTTGGCTGAGATACTGGTGCTTCAACTCTGGGTTTGGGACGATTCACTGCATCAAATGTTCTTGACAAACTCTTTGGGGGAAGTGTCAGGCCAATTTACAATCAATTGCTACAGACAGTAGAAACATCTGTTTCCCATCCTCTTCCTTTCATTCACCGTTACAGACAATTTTGGCTAAAGTGGAAGAAATTGTAGGATGCCCATTAACATGCATTACTTTATTTAGCATCTGCATTTTACTCCTCTTTCATTTGTTTCTAAACTAATCTTCATCTGCTGAGCCAAGAACAAATGACAAAAAGTACAAAATCTGGCAAGGCAGCAAAGATCGGCAAGTGGCTGCAGGGGACAAGGGAAGGAATTTGCTTCACTAAGATTTTCAGCTCATCACTGACATCAGAAAAAGCCTCCAAGACTCTCAGTGCATGACTTAAAAAAATATTTTGAAACTATATTCTTAAAAACAAAAATTATTTTAATTATTGTATTCTTCTCTTGTATCTAAACCAGTGACAGTCAGTGTTCAGTTCAGTTGCCCACATATAGGTGTGTAGTGACATCTGAGATACCTGATGATTACGGGCCAGAAGGGCATGGGTATCCTCCCTGGTCCTCCTAGCCCTGTGTAGGTGCCCTGGGTGTCCTGGAGCATCTCAAATCCCATGACAAAATGACAACTGGGTGAATTGAGTACTGGGATTCGCTGTCAGCATCTAGGGACAATGTTAGCATGCCTGAACACCTGAGGAGAACACAGTATAAATGTAATGTTCAGGCACAGCTGTTACATATAAATTTTAGTTTACATAAAAGTTTTAATTTTTAAGATGAGGTTTAGGCATAGTCTTATGGCAACTTTGCTTGTTGGACCGGGAGATGTTGCCTGGATTTTCTGGATTCTCCCTTTCCCTGTCTTCCCTGTGTTTCTAGCCAGGAGCTGCCTGCTGCTCTGGGGTTGTTCAGATGTGGAGGTGTCTGAGGGGTGGGGGAGGGAATAGAGGATGCTGCTTTGCCCGTACCTAAACGGTGTTTGTGAAATCCAAATTGCCCCAGCAAAGGCAAACGTGCAACCCCGTGCCATCCTCTCAGCTGGCTTTTAGGGTGAAGAGGCTCTCATCAGGTGCACTGTATGATGTATATAGCTACACATTTCAGCTATGTCCTGAATTTAGACTAGGAAAAAGTAATCGGGCATGGGGTTGGGTATTTTTTTTTCTGACATTCAAAGATTCAGTGTGACACTGGTGTTGCTCAGGAGCACTTCGGCCCAGAGATTGTCAAAGCCACCCGTTGCACTCAGCTGAAGGTGTCCTAAAGGGTATGAAACCTGACTGTGTCAGCATCCCTCTCTGTGTAAGGCAGCATGGTCCCTCCTACAGGACTTCCTCTGGGACTGTGGTCACCGGCACCTCCCCAGTGGATGTGGTGGTTTTTTGGGAGAAGGTCATCACACTGTCTCCCTCTTCCTCTCCACTTAAGAAATAAATGCTGTAATGGGAACAGTTTGAAATGTGTCCTAGGAAAAAGTGTAAGATTGATACGTTCACTTGCAATATGAAGTGAAAAGATGAGAAAATTGTGCCTTTTCTCTCTGTCACAAGCATAATCTTTTCTGTGTTCCTATGTCCTGCACAGCTAAAAGAAGATTTTCAAAGAAGGTACAAAACTTTCATCATGAACCAAATCCTCCTCCTCCTTCTGACTGATGAAAAGGTGAGTTTGCTTATTCTTCCACAATTATATTATATAAGGAGAAGCGAAAAATGTGAATTATTCAATGCCTACACCTGAAAAGAAATCTTTTATGGCTGCCAAAATCCTGCTCTTGACTCTATATTTTACACTGAATTTGATCCTTTTTCAAAGTGCATGTCAATACTGGCCTATGACATTTGAAATTGTTAGCATTCTTTCCAAAGAGGTCTAGGTCTATGAATGATTTCTTGTAATAACAACCAGAAATAGCTACATTTCCTTTGAAGTTAACACAGAATCCCCCAAACTGCAGAGTGAATATCCCCCACCAAAATATTTGACTAACAAATGCCCACGTTTTCAGCTGAAGTCCAATGTATGCATTTGTTAGGCTGACTATTTTCTAGACCACACGTTCTTATTATTGATCAAAACTTAAGAATCCAGGTTTATTTTAGTCTTTCACATAAATAGGCTAAAAGCTCTAGATCATTAGTTCTTTCTGCTTTTATTTACTGGAAAATATTTCATACCACTTTCAGAGATTAAGATTTGGTAACACTTTATTTTAGCTGTCCTATTATTTTAATTTATGTCGTCTCAGGAATAACAGAGATCATAACAAATTCCTTTGGTATTAAAGAGGATGGTATGTGCACACTGACGGAGAGTCAGCTACAGACATTTCTATTCCTTTCATTTTGAATCTTTTACACAGTTTCTGAAGGCTCAGATAAGAAATTAAGCAATTTTTTTTAGTAAGATTTTTTTTAAAAAAAGCTGAAATGGGAGGGAGTTTGAGGTCTAAGCGTAAATAAGATATCGGCAGGATGCTGACTCTCAAGCTATCTTGAGAAATACAGATCATGCATAAGTATCAAATGACTTGTCATCTTCTTTAATCTCCATGGATTTGATGTAGGCTGGCAATGAGTCTGTGTCTGAGTCTGTATAGTAAGTCTACACTCAGCATAGTCTGCTGTTTAAAAGAGTTGTAGACTGATTTTTCAAAGGAGGCTGGAAGAATGAGATGCTCCGTTTTCCATGAATTTCAGTGATATCTGTCGTGAGCCAAGTGTCTCTGCCCTGAGCTGGTGTTCATGAGGTTCACAAAGCCTCCTGTTTTGCTACCCTCTGAAGAGTAATGGTTCAGTGGGCAGGAGGAGGAAAGAATGAAAGAACAAAAGAACAAAAGAAAGGAAGAAAGAAAGAAAGGAAAATGTACTTGTCTAAATGTGAAAGATAAGGGGAAAACATCTACCCTGAGGTTAAATACTAGAAGAGTTCTGAATCTCTGGCCTAAAAGGAGAGGTTAAAAAAAAGAAAGAAAAACTGGCTAAAAATATCCCAGGAATACTTGTTTAAGCAAACTATTACATAACCACAAATCCTGGCAATGAACAACGAGCGAGCACAAAGCACTGGAATCAGCCTGACTATAGAGAGTAACCTACTTCCATTTATGTCCAGGTGTAATATTGTCATCCTTGATACCAGAAACTGAGATTAAAGAGATTTATACTGCATTTACCTGGACTTCCATGAGTGAATGGCAGTTCAGAGGAACTGAGGCAATTTCTCCAGAAATCAGTCCTTACTTTAACAGTGGATCACTGTAATTTAAGATGAGCTCTATCTTGGAGGGCAATGGGAGTCACCTGGGGTGTGCTTGCATGATAGGAGACTCTCTGGAGACACAAGCTGGTTACTTCCAGATTGACCTTGAATGCAAGTTTTCAATCTGGAAGTAACCATGTTGGTTTTTTTTCCCCTGTCCTCGCCATGAGGTGCAGCCTGTCCACAGGATCATTTAAGCAGACCTGACCTAGCTGGTTCTCTGCCACTGCAAGCATTTGGGTGTCCCCTGTTATCTCTGTGCCATGCCCTTTATCTAAAGTTGATTTCTGTCCTCAGTAGGTCAAGTCTTTAGAGAAAGGCACTATACAAGAAGTCAAACTAACTGATGCCATAGTTTCTTCTAGTGTGAAAGTGCATTAAATTTTATGAGATTTTAAAGGTTAAACTGAAGGATAAGCAGCACAGTTAGCACTCTTCACAGTCCTCCCTGAGACTTCATTTGGTCTATGCAAAAGGACAGACAATGTTCAAACATAACTCGGTATCATGTTACAAAGGGAATTAACTCTGGATTAAAACTTAATCCTTTTAATAGAAACTTTTCCTCTTAGCCACATGTTAGTCATCTCTAGTCCAAGATGGTTGGAATGGGCAGGGAGAAGCAACACTGCTCATGCATACGAACAGCAAACCCACAGCAACAACAAAAAATGGGTGATCCTGATCCGTATTTAGGCAGCTAAATAAGTGGCTTCACTCGGAGCTGTGCTTCGCACTTGAAGATGTGCCCAGTAGTGTAGGACCCACAACAGATGCTGACTATTATTGACATTTGCTTTTAGCCAAACACAAACCGCCCAGCTGACAGCTGCACCGGCAATTTGCTGTCAGCCTTAGAGAGGTCATGGAGCTATATAAAATATAGTAACCGCCCCTTTTCTTGATCTGGCATGCAGCCAGGGAAAGTTATAGAGTCCAATATGCAATCGTCATAGAGAGAACAGTAGAGTCACAGAATCAAAAGGGATGATAAAGGCTCGGGTGGGGGGGTCTGGTTAGGTCACATTTTTGTATTAGAGAAGCTGATGACTACAGGAGGACTAATTATGGGACTCCTGGTCACAACATCCTGTAACAAAACTGTACAATTTGTCTTGGGAAAAAGAATCAAGAATTCAATGAAATATTCAGTGCTGCAACTCCCAAATGTTAGCTCTCTGCCACCAAGAATTCACAATGCTTTGATGGACAGCTAAATTACTATGCCCTAAGTAAGTATTAAGTGGGGCAAAGAAAAGGGTTTAGAGCAACCATAAGCTAAATCAGACAGTAGAAAACGCTAAACTCAGGGCTGCAGATGGAATTATTTCTCCTTCATACACAGGTTCCCAATTCAAGACTTTTCTCAGTTGCCTCTGAGTACTTTTATATTGCACAGTGCATGTCTACCTTCTGCTCACTGAAATTTGGGCTTCCCATACCCTGGGTCCTGAATCAGCTCTGCAAGACAAATTTCTTTTTTTCTTCTGAGTAATGGACTTGTAATGATTCAGACTCCAATAAATGCCATATGCAGACATCCTCGTCAGGAGAACTGGGGTCCAGAGTGCACCACGAGGAGACACATTTTCAGACCAAGGTGCAAATTCTTTGCTTGGGACTGATACACTTTAATACATTTTACATAGAAAGATATACAACTTTGGTGTAATTGCAGTTATCTAGACAAAGATAAAGTGCTTTTCTTTTTTATTTCAAAGGCGATCTGAGTTTTGATGCTTTATTAATAGGTGGCATATATCACCAAACCAGCGCCAGGCTACCTCCTTTTGCTCTCGCGTCCTAGAAAGATTCAAAAATTGACTCCATTTATAACACTACCATGCTATAAAATTTTACAATTGCCCTCTTTTAGGATATAAATTTATGGGTTTAGCTTGGTGAGACTCACAGTGCTGTTGTCAGTCAGTTATGTAACTACCTAGAAAACATTCCTACCATGCATCCAAATGGAGTGGTTCCTTGGCAAAAGCGGCAACATTTGCTAATGGAGTAAGTAATTAGCTTGAAAGACTAGCAGCAATGCACTGGAAATTCAGGAATTCTGAACTGTTTTGGAAAGGGCAACGAGAGGTAAATAGATCTGGTTGAAAATCGTGAAATGCAAGTAATAAATAGTGAAAGCTGGAAGAAACATAGTATGGGCAGGAGCTGCAGACCTCTTGTGTTTTCTCACCTAGAAGTTGCTATTAGGAAAACTGCAGAGGTGAGGCTTGTTTCTGGTATTTATTTTAGCAGGTAAGAACATTTTATTCCAATTGCATTTTCCAAGATACGGTATTACAGTGGTACATATTAATCTGATGTTTAGAGACTGAATTTTCTTCATCCTGCCTAGAGCATTTTCATATTGAGACTCAGAAGCATGATAAGAATTACAAGAACCACAACTGTGAGGTCAAAATAGACATAATAAAAAAAAAAGAACAGTGAACAGCCTTAAGGACAGATGCCTCTGGGTGCTTAGCAGAGTAACCCTAATTAACAGTTTGTGTTATGATTTGTGAAGTGCTTCAGGATCCTTCAGAACTTGAATAATGGCAAACTGCCATTAAACAGAGTTATGACAAAGCCAACAAAGCAAAGCCTAAAATATTATAAAATGGAGAGCTAAGTTCCTTTGGCTAGAAGGGGCTTAAATAATAGAGGCAGAGGACATGCAGGTCAGAGGAGGGGGGACTTGCTTTCTTCTGCACCTGAGTTGAAGATTTGATGCTTTCAGACATTCCGAGTACTGGCAGGCTCATAGTAAGGCAGCATTTTGTTGCTCTGCATGACCTGAATCATACTTTGCTCTTACATGCCTGACTCTGCTTCCATGCACAAACACTTAGGTGTCCAAAAAGTTTTGCCCCAGAATTAAAGTATAACACTTGACACTTGTCCAACAGAAACTGTAATGCCTATGGTCCTCGGTGAGAACATACCACTAGAACTTCAATAAACTAACTAAACCAGAACAGTATTATTGAAGAAACTCAATCTTTTGGCTGGCTCTTGCCAGTCCTATTGACAAAGGAAAAAGGCAGGAGAAACCTGCCGTTGAGAGAGAAAGAAAACAGCAACTGTTGGATTTGTTTGCATATGTTGTTAGCAGAAACTTTTAGCAGTATGAAGTACTTACCAGGAAAAAAAAAACACGTTTTCCCAGTGATTAATATTTTTATATAGGAAATCCCTTCAACTCCATAAAAATAACACTTAATGAATTAAAATAAATACATTCAAGTCCCATAATTTGTTCTTGTCCAATATATATCTTTGTTTTGTGATGAGAAAATGGTCCGGTTCTCCCAGAGAGTTGCAAATGTGGTCACTTTATATAGCTGACAGCATTTATTATACAATGTGAAGAATCATTGTGCTACTACATGACTCTGATGAATTTCTCCAGCGCTGAACTGTGTTCAGGGGTGGCGATTACCAGAAGCTTTATTATGTGGGCCTGACCATATCAGTTTTTCCTTTTGCTCTCCTTCCTTTGCCACCTCTCCCTATTCCATCTTTTTCTGTTTGACTCATGCCCTCAAAGGCTGTTCATCCCACAAATGCCATTCATCTCAGTACTCAAAGCCATCTCACCACCATCTTAAAATTGCTTCTTCTCCCCAGGTCTCTTGCCAGCACTGAAGCCGTGGGTCCCAGCAGGGCTGGTGCTCCTAAGCTATCAAGTCCTCAGCAGGTTTTTAGCTTGCAATCCCCATCCCACACCCTGGCTTCTCATGGTCAGGATTCACTGTGCACTGGGCATATCAATGTCAGAGGTCCCTGTGACTACTGAGGGACAAACCTCAAAAACAGTGAAATACTGATATCATGGTGCAAGCTGACCTAAGAGAAAAGCAGAGCATCCACAGACAGACAGATGAAGGTGTGAAAAATATTCTGGGTACAAATACTAAAGAAATAAGGTTAAAAAAAGAAAGAGGAAAAAGAAAGAAAGCATGAATAAGTAAAAAAAAAAGTCTTGGAGTCACTGAAGGCTGATCCTGCTAGCATAAAACTACAGTTATTCTATTTCCTCATTTTGCAGCAAAATTCCTCTCTGCTGCCACTACCTTCATCTACTGATGGATCCATCTACAAGTTTGAGTAACTCATTTTCTCCCGCACTGAGTTTTTTGGTGGACATAAATGCATAAATTCTCTGTATTGGCAATGGAGACAGGAAGATGCCTCTAAGGCCTCCAGAAGGAGATGCCACGTGCCTGACTTGCATATGTGCATGGTGTCTATGGAGGGCAGCACCAAGAGAGCCCTGCCCAGGCGGTGCAGCCTGCCTTGAGGAAACAGTGCTGCATCCCCTCCATGTACCGTTTGCCTGAGTCTCCTCCAGGCCCCACCTGACACACTTCTCCTGGATAACAGGGGAGGTCCCAGATGACTGGAGGTTGGCAAATGTGACACCTATCTTCAAGAAGGGCCAGAAGGAGGATCCGGGGAACTACAGAGCAGTCAGCCTGACCTCAGTACCGGGGAACGTTATGGAGAGGTTCATCTTGAGTGTGCTCACCAGGCACATGGAGGACAATCAGGGGATCAGGCCCAGTCAGCATGGGTTCATGAAGGGAAGGTCTTGCCTAACCAACCTGATTTCCTTCTACGACCAGGTGACCCGCCTGTTAGATGAGGGAAAGGCTGTGGATGTTGTATACCTGGACTTCAGCAAAGCCTTCGACACAGTCTCCCATAGCATTCTCCTGGAGACGCTGGTGGTTCATGGCCTAGATGGATGTACTCTTCGCTGGGTTAAAAACTGGCTGGATGGCCGAGCCCAGAGAGTGGTGGTAAATGGAGCTAAATCCAGTTGGCGGCCGGTCACAAGTGGTGTCCCCCAGGGCTCCGTTCTAGGGCCAGTCTTGTTTAATAACTTCATCAATGACCTGGATGAGGGGATTGAGTGTGCCCTCAGCAAATTTGCAGACGACACCAAACTGGGTGGTAGTGTTGATCTGCTTGAGGGGAGGAGGGCTCTGCAGAGAGACCTGGACAGGCTGGATCGATGGGCCGAGGCCAACTGTATGAGGTTCAA
>NW_009258667.1:358703-370577 GCF_000687185.1 Egretta garzetta
CTGGAGAAGAGGAGGCTGAGGGGAGACCTGATCACCCTCTACAACTGCCGGAAAGGAGGCTGTAGGGAGGTGGGGGTCGGCCTCTTCTCCCTGGTAACAGATGATAGGACGAGGGGGAATGGTTTGAAGCTGTGCCAGGGCAGGTTTAGGCTAGACATTAGGAAAAACTTCTTCACTGAAAGGGTTGTCAGGCTCTGGAATGGGCTGCCCAGGGAGGTGGTAGAGTCCTCCTCCCTGGAGGTATTTAAAAGAAGGATAGATGAGGTGCTCAGGGACATGGTTTAGTGGTGGGATGGCAGGGTTAGGTTAAAGGTTGGACTCGATGATCTCAAAGGTCTTTTCCAACCAAAGTGATTCTATGATTCAATGATTCTCCTGGGACAAGGTTGGTTTTGTTGCGATTTTTCAGTTCAGAGCACTAAAAACAGTGAGAGTGCCATCTAAATAGGAGTCTCACCCACTTTTGTCCTCAAATCATCATGTCACACTGAACATTTTACACTGATTCGTATTGGTTCATAATCTAAGTAATATACCAAATATATCACATGCTTAAGAGAATGAACTAATTCCTCACTGTGACTGAAAGGCTTTTTTATACTTTTATATGTAGGTGTAAGTATATATATACACGTGTTTCTGTATATGAATTAGGCCTAAATATAAATATTTGAATTAGACAAGTAGGATGTCCCTCTGGAGGCTTCAGAGGTG
The DNA here is from genome assembly GCF_000687185.1 of Egretta garzetta. Taxonomy (NCBI): domain Eukaryota; kingdom Metazoa; phylum Chordata; class Aves; order Pelecaniformes; family Ardeidae; genus Egretta; species Egretta garzetta. The sequence goes on from NW_009258667.1 coordinate 359,418, forward strand.
TTTGCCTTGCTCCCTGCATGGAAGGCAATGTAGGACACAGTGTGTCTGATGTACCGATCCAAATGGCTATACTGGGGATCATGAGCTACATATTGCACGTTATTTACCATGTGACCCTTGTAAGCCCAAAATATCTGGGATAAAGAGAGAGAATGATCCTTTGATTCTTAAATACCAGCTGCAATAACTACACAGAAACCTTCACCTTTTCCCCCTCTTAAGGTCACACCTGCAAAACTCAACTGATGTACAGATGTGAAGCAAACACCTTTGAGTTTTAGAAAATACCTTAGAGATGAGGCTGAAATCCTGGTGTAGGCAGCTGTGTGTGAAGAGTCTTGCTCTGCTAATGCAGGAGGGTGAAAAGAAGGATGCAGAGACAAGGGGCAGCAATATATGTGATTTAAAAATTCCATAGTTATTATTTCAGTGGGGACACACCAGCACTAGTACCAGCCTGATCCAGCAAGTAATTACTAGTAAACATTGTTTGTAGAGTGAAAGTGTTAGGAGCCTTTGACTTCATTTTGCATAGTGCTTGTAGTTCTCCTTTTAAAGCAAAAAAAAGACATAGATCTTGTATGAAAGAAAGACAATCTGTCTTATGTTATTTAATAAGTTCCTGCAAACCCATGAGCTCAATTCTTGTTCAGCTTTCAAACAGATGTTATCATCTTTAAAAATGATCACATCCCAAATGCAGTAATTTTAAGTGCACATTCACTCTGTAGTCCAACATTTCTTGGGTTTAAAACCACATTTTTTTTACAAGCCAGAACATAACAGTATCTTGAAACAGAATGTGTACATATCCTTTGGAGCAGAGGCTGAGTACCAGATACCCTTCGGCCCAGATGAACCATGAGGATGAAAAGTCATTTTCCTCTTCCTTCTTTCCCCTTTTCTTTATCATATGCATGATGCATTTTTAATTTTCCCATGAACAGAGTATTTCCTTCCACAGAGCAGCTCACAAACCTGGTCTATCTTCCAGCCTGGTGAATTAGGACTATCAATTAGAAGAGGTGGGTTGAGATGTCCTGGCAGAGAAGTGCTCCTTTGCCTCCCATCCCACAGCGTGGCCATCCCTTCCCTGTAGCTGAGCACTGCACAAGTCCAGCCAGGTCAGGGTTTTCAGAGCAGGACTTCCAAATCAGACCTCAGAAAGGCTTCTGGATACTTTCAAAACTTTGGAATTGGCTAAATGCCTAATTGCTCAGCACTATTGAGACATATTGTTCTGGGCATGGCCAAAGCCCATGTGGGCTTTGAGGCTATGGAGCTTTCAGAAACTAGGAAATCTAGTTCCAAAAGTTTCCTCATTTGGAACTAGAAAACTTACGGAACATGTTGCCTCTTTGGCAAATGCTTTTCATTTCAGCAAGTGGACTGATCCTTTTTATAGACTTGCCTGAGAAGCTTACATTGGAATTTAAATGGAGCACAGGGCTTGAAAGTAACAGTAGCTCCTCCCTTGAAGAGCCCTGTCCCCAGGTTGGGACTGCAATGCCAGGAACAAGTCCCTCTTTTACAGGTGGAGTGAGCCTGGCCAGGAGGTAATTTGGCCCAGCTGTAAACAAGGCGAGAAGCGGGTTGTCTTTCTATTTGTCTCTCTGCTTTGTGTTTTTTTTTTTTTTTTTTTATTTTCCCCTTTTCACTTTGTCATTCATGACTGGTAAATCTGGCAGACAGGGAAGAAACTGAATTTTTGTTATTATCAGCCTGAAAGAATATAAACTTTAGCAATTCGCTTGTGTTAATGCTGCGCAGCTGTTTGATGGTTTGACTGTAAAGGACCAAGAAGATATTTTAAAGCTTGGACTTTTTCAGACAATGTACTTCTGATTGCTTTTCAGTCAGCTCAGCAGCAGCCTGGTTGCAGAGATAGGCTGACTCTGCCATTCAGACTGCTTTAAGCGGAGGAAGAATAAACCATGCAAAATCGAAGTCAGTGTTTGGTGAAGAACCCAAGTGTAGGGAGAAGAGCCCAAGTGTAAGGAGAAGACTCAGAAGCATCGGGAGGTTTACCTTCATGCTCTGGGCTGCTAGAAAGGGGGTAGGATTATGGGTTAACATCTGTCAGAGCCCATAGCAGTAAAACAAATGAAAACAAAAACCACAAACAAGATTAACATTAGAATTATTGCAAGGAAGGAGGCACTGCTTGCCATTAAGCCACCTAACTGAGTTTACACTCCTTGTATAGTGGTGGAAAATTTTAAATTCATAATTACAGCAAAAAAAGCTGGTGAAGAATTCTTTTTTAAATAAAAGATGGTGAGACTGTGAAAAGAGTTGAAGGGAGAAAGAGCCAAGTACGCCAGTCTGGACTAGCAAGTGATAGAAAGGTCATGCCACACTGGGATAAGAAATGTATTTTAAATAGGGTTAGGACTCTCTGATATAGAGTTAGATGGCATTTAGAAAATGATCCTGGATGAACTTATCTAGACCTTTTTTCATCCTTCATGAATACACTGGTGGATTTTGATATCCTCGTGTTTCTTAGATGGTATTCTTGGGTTTTCCCTGTCCTAAGACTGATGCCAGGTAGATAGCCCTCACCTGTTTCCCACCCAAATAATCCAGAGTCCAACTGTACTTTGAACCGGTGAGAAACCATAATTTCAGCGCGTACAGCTATCTCTAACACCCCCAGCAAGAGGCTGTATTACAGATACAGTCAGGGTTAACTTTCAAGCTCTTTGGATTGTTAGAGGAAATGCTGATAAGCAAACGGAGGATGTTGCTGTGAGTAGGGAGAATGAAATTTATTTTAAAAGAATATGAGGTTTTTAAGTGGATTTACCTCTTGAGGACATCTGCCAGGTTTTAAAAATACCATTTTCAAATTCTTCAGATGATACTTTTGAAACATAAATACGGTTGCTCTGAGTTTATTACCACTGTGTAGGGTATTAAACAAGCCCTTTGATTTTCATTAGTTTGCCTGGCCTGATCTTTCTCTAAACCCTTTCCCTGGCACAATGTTGCAAAGGAAAATGCCAAACTTCCAACATTAAAAATTAAGCAAAAATCCTATTATATTTTATTTATTTTGAAATGGAGGTGAGAGGGTGGGGACTTCTGCACATTGTGCCCCACGCTAGCAGTGTCAGAAGAATTATGTCACTTTTCAGCAAAGCTGAATTACTTGGTTTCAAAGTGCCAGTTGTAATTAGACCTTTCCTTTTAAAAGAAATTCCCAGTGTGTGCAGGCAAGATCAGCTGCTTGCTTTGTATGAATTCTCAGATTGCAGAGCTACTTTCCCTCGGTCTGATTTCCTTTGAAAAGGCCTATTTCTTTAGACTGAATTCATCCGTTTCCATTGTAAATGTAGTACAAAACATAATTACTTTATAAGAGCTGGAAACTCAGAACGGCCTTATTTAGAAGGCAGAAGCCTTGGGATTGTTGTCAATTTGTCAGAAGTTATGACTATGTTGCTGTGATCTGTCAGACTAGTAAATAGGAATATTGTTACCCATGCTTTAAAAAATAACCATGAGAATCTAATCCTGGATTACTGTAGTGCTCATGGGTCCCAAATTAAATCAGTAAAAGTGGCTTAATCTTTCCTCTTCATTTTCAGAAGTGATTAAGATATTTAAAAGGTTCTTACCTATTAGTTTTCAGTGGTGGAGGATAATGTGATGCAGATGAGGTGAAAGGGGGGGATGGTTGTTGTTTTGAATTAGCAAGAATGGCATGTAAAGGATAGAGGCAGAGGGGGAAACATAGACACAGCAGTGAGAAGAAACTGAGAAAGCAGCCAGAGAGGTGGAATACAATTTGAGGCAAAGAATGAGAGCCTTTGCATGAGTTTTCTCAATAGATAGAAAAATACTAAAGTATTTGGAAAAAAGGGGCAAAAATAAATGCGAATCAAAGTGTGAGGATGGCAAATCAAGGGAATTATAGCTGCACCCCACTGACAGCAAAAAAATTTGCCAGTGGAAGGGAACTCAGCGTGGTGGCAAAAAAGCTGCAGAGGCAAGAGCAACTGCGTAGGAGCTGGAGCAAAAGGGAGAATGATGGGAGCTGAAGACAGAGCTGAGTGGTCTTGGCAAGAACAGATAATGTCAGACCTTTCAAATTTCCTTCTGCAGCTCTGTGAACAAGAGAGGAGCAGAAGATACCCTGTGTGGTGTCTGTAATAAGGCTTTTCACATTGCTTTATAGCGCATTCTCACAAGCAGGCCTTGAAAATACATTTCTAAATGGAACTACAACAAGCTGAGGTGTAAAACAGGCTGGAAATACGTACTCTGTAGTGATAATCAAGGGGGATAGAAAAGGACAATGCTCATTAAACATACAGAGGACAGGCAGCTGTGAGGAGCTACCGAGAGATTGTATAGCATGATCAGAACCATGGAAGAAATAAAGAGAGAAAAAGACATGACAGGAGAGAAAGCCTAAAAATTAGGACACATTTCAATGAGAATAAATGCCGGTGCACACTTTTTAGGTAGGTATAATGAGCTACCATGTAGGAAAGATCTGATGTTCAGAGAGAATCTCAGTCTTCTGAATGGTTCTTTCTAGCAAAAAATCTTAAATAAGTGTCTATAAGAAGAAAATCTGGAGATCAAACCAGTTTTCTTCTCTCCTTTCTTTTCACAAAATAGACTCCCTTGTACTTTTACTCCTTTATTTTCACCAGCATTTTTAAAATACAATGGTTTTATCATCTCTTGATGCGACCTGATATCATCTTGTCTTTCCCTTACCATACTAGAGCTAGAAGCTCTGAAAGCAAGTTTCAACTCTTTGCTCTTGCAAAATTAATTTCTTCTGGAAAACAAGCAAATGAAGCATTAGCAATCCAAGAAGCAGCAAGGTCAAACTGTATCCTTAAGAATATGCATTTAATAGTTCAAGGATTTTTGTAAATCAGGCTGACAGCTGGACTCACTAGCGTATTTTTTCTTAGAAGTCCAGTTGCTTTTTACATGTTAATTTCTATGTAGAAGTTCAATAACTGTAATGATCAGAATGCACGTGGCTTCATTTTTCCTAGCAGAGAATTGTAATGCCTTTCTAACACATCTGTAAGTCCTGCTGATCTGTGTCGGAAAAATAAGTTTAACTGGTTAACTATTATTCACATATAATGGTGGGCTTTACTCTCTAAGGATAAGGTTTTTCACTGGATATTTTTCTACAGAAAATCTCTGTGCCCAGAAACCCTGGGAAGCGTTGCAGACTCCTCCCAAGCCAGCTCATTCCCCAGGATCTCACATCTTGCTGCTGAGATAAGGTTTGACTGGGATAAAAATGCGGACACTTCCCTGTTGCAGTCTTGACAAAGTTTTAGATGCCAATCTGAACAGGATCCAGGTGCCAGAGACATCCTGGATCCCTGAGAGTCAGCAGAGGCTGATAATCATATTTAGTTTGTGTATTAGTTGCTGATAGGTATTTTCATTAAAGAACAACAAACCCAAATAATTTTGAACTACCAAAAATCATCAGGTTCTCCACATAACAAGCTCACCTAAAGCATGTGTCTTTAGTACTATTGCCATGGTGTGGAAATCTTTGTTCCTAAATGTAAACATCCCATCTTTTAGGCATGGATCTCAGCTAGTTAGTGCAGTGTATGTCCAGAGTGCAACTGCTCTGAGGGTCTCCAAGGCCCATCCATTTCCTGCAGCTTGTCTTTAACTTCTGCAGACTCTCTACAGTTTCCGTTTTGCCTTGGGCTCCTGGGAAGTCTCTGAACATTTTCATAGATGCCACTGAAGTATGAAAGCAAGTTGGTATTTCCATGGTGGTTGGTTATTCCAAAAAAAAAAAAAATCCATCATTATCTGTCACGGGGTTTCATGCCAGTATTTGGCATTTGCCACTGGAAGCGAGAGGAAAGTATGTTTAATGAACCACTAGTCTTACTTGATAGACCAGCTCTTATGTATCCTTATTTTCTGCATGAATGGAACCAGGGAACAAAGCTTTTAGAAAAAAGAAGCAGGAACCAAAACACTGAGTTATTTTCTTCCTACTGATAATTCTGTAAATCCACTGATTTAAGTGATGTTCATGGAGCTAAAGGTGGAGGCTTTTTTCCTTGCATGTTGGTAGATAATTCTATTCAAGCTTTTAAATAAAACTTAAAAATAGATGCATAAAGATTAATGTATGCACTCAGAAACATGAAGTTCATTAGGAAAAGTGCAAGTAAGAATACTTCAAATAATCTGCCTGTTTGTTTTTAAAAACCTCTTTACATTGTGTTCCCCTAATGACTGCTACACAGAAGCAGGAGCAGTAGGGGAAGGCGGATGAGCTCCCACATGTAGGTTGCACGTTCCACATATGGGGGATTTACAGTTTACAAAGCACAGTGCAAAAAGCACCACTGGGTGCAGATGCATGTGCATTAAATCCAAGTTCTATGTTCATAAAATGCCTGTTTAAAGCCCTTTCTTTCTACTGGGCTTTTACCAAACAAAGAAACAGTTGACAACTGTGGACAAAAAGCCCTGAGCACTTTATGTTTATCAAATTGCCTCTTTAGTGGCTGCATTAGGAAACCAGAAGCACAAGAAAAATGCAAATTGCTTCAGGCTTTTGTGTTGAAACTTCTTTAACCAGAGGCCTTATTTGACCTTCACAATACATACATCTTTCGTTAACATGATTATCTGAAGACATACTGTCAGGATTGGTTTAGGACAAAGAAACAATAAGAATTAAGGGCACCCACATAACCCATTGAGACTCATCTCTCTAGGTAACATTTAACTGTTTCCGCAGTGACTCATTCCCAATAATTTCACAATTGTGCAATATTCTCTATGCAACTTTATTTTAGCATCTGTATAGATGGCTTTCTTCTTCTGGTTGTTCTTTATTTTCTCATAATCCATTATCTTTAGTAGTTAAAATAATTGCTTTGTTGATATAATATTCATATAAGTTAATAGAAACATTGGTCAAATTCCAGGTTACAATTTAAATCTGTAAGTGAAATGGATGTGACTGAAAAATCTGTAGTGAATAAGCCCTTTTCTCTTTATTCTTTGGGAATTCACCCATCATTCATGACAGTCGCAGATGGTTCCTGGACTAGAGGCACTGGTCTAAATAAAATGTGTTGGAAAGAAATTAATGGGTAAAAGAAAAGCAATTCACTAAATTATTTAATTATGCATTGGGGATGAAACCCAGGGTTTTCAGTTCCTGCACAAAAAAATATAAGCCTCTTACTTTGAGCACTGATCTCCAGGTTATGGTAGGCCAAGAATCCAGAAACGTTAGTTCATTTTCCCTTGTATGAATGAAAGCTGGAGCAGGGACCAGAGTTGTCCTCTATTCCTCCCTCCATCATCCAAAGTCTTTTTGAACCAAGTTTCTTTAACGTTACAGGCAGTTGTCAACCCTGGGAAAGACAAACATATAACACTATACACAGTATTGCTATATTATAATATTGTACGGTGCATATATTATGTGTGGTATGCATACATAAATGCTAATATATATAAGGTGATACTACATATAAAAGGAATATTTCTTGTTTGATCTAAAGAACTTACATTGGTTTCCGTCCAACAAATGAATGAGCGTGTGGAAAACAAGAGGTGGGTGTGAGCAAAGGGAACAGTAAACACAAGGCACAACAGTACAATGCTGCACTGCTGTCTGCAGAAATTGTCACAAGCATTTGAGGACACAAGAAGTAAGGCTAATCTTACCAAATTTAGAATAAAGGTCTGAGTTACTTGTTTAGATTCTCTAGATAGTCAGTGGAGAGAAGGTGGCGTGTTTTAAATTGTCCCAGTGAAGGAATCTTACTGAGGTTGGATGAAATGCTTCCCGAGAGCGCCTGTTTCTTTCCATTGCCCACACAGAGTTATTGGGTGACCAAATCAGAAAGAGACATGCAGAAGTAGGTGTCCACAGCTGGTGAGATGGGTCCCGCCAGAGCAGCCATGGCTCCCCTGGGGTTACGGTTACACCACAGTAACAGTATCAGTAGGTGCGGTTGGGAAGCAATGCTCATGGCTCATCTAATGATGTGTATCTTTGAGGGCCTTTAAAAATGTTAGCCTTATAGCGAGTGGGGTTTAAAGGCTCACCTGACAGCTTTCAGAAAAATTACAAATCAAGAGAGAGATGTTACCACAGCTTTTCCCTTATTCAGTATCATTCCTGAGAATTGCAGCAGTTGAGGTGATTTTATCATTTGAGCTGTTGCCTCAGGCAGATGGACAGTCCCAGTCTGAAAAGGATACAGAAATCTGATGGGTCTTCAAAGGGGTGGAATGGCCAGAGTACAATAAGCAAGTAAATAAACTGGGGCTCATCAGTCTGAAAAGGCGTTTCTAAAAGCTGTCTATGAAACCAGAAAGATTTTGTACATAAATAGGATGTTTTTTCTCACTGTTCTTAGAACAAACTTAAGAAATAAAGTCTCTTCTGAGCCACTACTGGAACTTTATAGTAAATCAGATGCTCCAAGATAAAACTTTTAATGTCAGGACTTATTTACTTGGAGTTATCTGCACTTAAAGCACAAATCATCCAGGGACAGGAGCTCTTGAAGCAGGTGTATCGTGGCAAATTGGAAATAATAAGCTATTTTAGTGAGATGCCACACAAACATCTCAGTTCAAGTATATCTAAAGTTAATTAAAGTTTAAAATTTGAGATAGAATAAAGTATCCAACTGCTTGTGCAGGCCATGTGGGAATCACAATAAAGCCAGCTCACTCAGCTCTGGACTAGGTAAGAGAACATGAACATCAGCAGCATCACTCTGTAAGACCCCTATGGCAATTTCAAAACCAGAATTGACTGAAGCTGAGAAGAAAGGCATCCAGTATTCCTCTCTATCAGTGTGACTGCCTTGCACACTGCCTTAAAACGGATGGGAGAGGCTGTGTTCAAAACCGGAGCCATTCCTTTAAGGCAAAGGACCGGAGGTTTCAAAAGAGGGTAGGCTCTTTGTCAGCACTTGCAGCACCGTGTTTTCAGAAGTTACAACTGTCAGCGGGAAGCGAGTGCCCTACAGCCTGGGCGAGATGCCTGGCTCTGTAGAAACTAAGCGCGTTGCAGCGGGGAGTAACACAATTTTACTGACCGTCTTCACTGAGGTACTGTAACCTTCTGCAACAGTTTAAGCAAGAGCATTTTAGTTCACATTATGAAAAAACAGGGAGCATGTGCAATTACCCCAGCTGAGCTGAGACAGGCTAACATCACCCAATGTGCTGCTTGGTTTCTTGCAGTGGTATCATCCTTAGAGGTTGGTCTCAGTTTTCTGCCTCAGCGCCAGCTACAGAAGGGACCTCAATTCAAGACAGCTGGAAACCCACGTCACTGAGCAGGGAAGAAAGCTGTGACTGGCACCTGGTGTCCTGGGCTTGCCTGCAGCTGGGAGGACTGGAGTCCCCCTCATCCTCAGCCTGTCCCAGCCCCAGGCAGCAGTGTGATAAACCTCTCCCAGTGGGTCACATTTGGTTCAGCATCTACTGCTGTGGGCAAAGACTCCAAGTGGGATATACCCACTTAAGAGGACAGAGCAATTCTCTGTTGGCTAATGCACACAATAAAAGGCCAGGACTTGCAACCTACTTAGGCTAAGCATTAATACATCTCCCCATTTTGAGCGAGGAACCCTGCGAGCTTCTGCTGGCAGCGCCGATGTCAGCCCTGGGGGACGGCTTGGCCTCTGCTGATAGTTGCATTGCTGAGCTGCCATCGTCCTATACTCTGCTTTCCTCCCTCAGGTTTTATACCTTATCATATCAGTATTTCTTCTCTCAGCTCACTGAGCCACTACTAGTGTCTCGGCAATGACAGCTCTGTTCTTGCTTTTCTTACCTTGCGCGGATTCAGCTCACAGCCCTGCTCATGCCCCAAATAACCATTTTCTTGGTTAAACTGAGACAAGGTCTCATGGCCGTGTTGCACCAAGCAAGGTTGCGAGTCCCACACAGCTCATGCCAGTGGTGAGGGTTGTGGGGGTTTAACTCGCAGAAGGAGAGGGTGGTGACAAACAGAGAGGAGTGTGCCAGGTCCCAGCCATGTGTTCATCCCCACCGGACAGCCCGTAGTGACAGCTCTGAATGAGATGATTTGGCGAGACGCACCCCAGTGCTAGCGGGAAGGTGTGAACGAAAGACGGTGCGCACTGGCTTAGCTGCATCGTGCACCAGGATGTGCTCTCGCGAGGGCTCAGCAGTGTAACATGCAGTACCCAAATGCAGGTCGTCCTGCGTACGTGCATGGGTGCCCTGCCGTGTGCCTCGGGGCTGCCTTCAGGTACCCCCACCAGCCCTGATCCACTCTTGCTCTGCCAAGGGCCGTCCAGCCGTCCACAGTGCGGGGATGGGGGGATCAGGGCTCATGCGTGCTCCTGGGACAGGAAGGGGGGGGCTAATACAGCTTTGTAGATGCCTATTTGTTTTTTAGGATTACAGAGTCAAAAAACAGAATAACAGAGACAATGAAAACCATTACAATAATATTAATCCTTGTTCTCTCCATCAGAATTGTAATCATGTAAAGTGCCATCCATCTAGATTAAAATCAGAAACACTGTGCTTTTAAAATGTTGTGATAACCCCAGTTGTTATACCCCGAAATCAGTTTATTCACAGAGGGAATATGCACAGTCCTATGTGCTCGGCAATGCTGCTGAGAGCTGTGTTGCTTCACAGCAAATGCCTCTGAATTCTGCTTTTTTCTAGGAGGGTTTCCCTGCATGACAGCTGACTTCTTCATTTGTTTCATGCAGGTTTGAATCCTGGTAAATACTGCAAAATAGTCAAATTCCATTTATCAGGTATTTTATAATGTATGCCTTCTGCTAGCCTATGGGATTGTTTTTTGTGGTTTTGTGCACTTAAGGAAAACAGTGGAAAAGAAAAAAAAAAAAGAAATTTGTGGACTTTTGGAGGCTTTTGTCAAAGTATTTTTATTCAGAAAACCAAAGTTAAAATTGTTTCACAAAGTTAAATGACTGAGCAGTTTATAGCTTCCTTACCATGGGTCTGAGAGGCTGAATTCCTCATGCAAGGTGCTGCATGTGCAGCTCGTGACCGCAGAGGTTCCTTGGCAGCGTCTCGCAGCAAGAGCCCCTCTCATTCTTCCAATCCCTCATCCCCTGCTAAGCCAATGCTCTCTAATGGTACCTCTGGCATCCT
>NW_009258667.1:370688-409651 GCF_000687185.1 Egretta garzetta
TCAGCAGTATGTGTGGGTGTCTGGCCAAATGTGGATCAAAAGGTACGTAGGTACTACTAGGAGTGAATTTAAAGCAGTTTTTCCAATGATTAGTTGGTAAGTAACATAAAATCCTTTGTATGTATGAGAGACAAATCTGAAGCGGTGGCCAGCGGTGAGAGCACTATAGCAGGGAAACAGAGAAAATCACGGATTAATTAATGGATGCGGCTGTGGCTGTGCTTTGACAGTATAAAAGATCTCATTTAACAGAAACCAGACATACCAGTATCAATCTCCAGATGTAACAAAAATACGTTTATCTGAGGATTCCCACAGCACTGAGAAGCAATCACTTCCCATGCTACACCAGAAAAGACTTCTTCACTTTCTGGGGTGACAAAATCCTGAAGCCCCAAGCTGCTCTGCTGAGATGAACAATTAAATGAAATTACTCCGATAATTAAGTTCATACAGCAACCACTAAGAGTGATCCTGTGCCCAGCAAAGAATTTGTGGTTTAGTTACACTTATTATAAATTCAAATATCCCATCTAGACTATAAGCCAATTTATACTGCTATCTATCAGAGGCACGTTCATCCTTTTAGACAACAAATGCTTAAGAGCAGCTGTTTGATTTAGTCTTGGAGAAAGGTTTTCATGGATTGGAGAGCAATATTCAGCCCCTTGTAAAGGGCTTTCCGGGCCTACGTATTTGGGTTATTTTACTTAAAAAGTATGTATTTTTCAAGCTTCTCTAAAAGAAAAGGCCAGCCTGGGTAAACTGAGGAACAATTTCTAACTTCAGTGGAGTTATGACCATTTACCAGGGGCTGGTCCTTGCTCTCCAGGCTGGAGTTACAACCCTTGCAAATGCTACATCAGAGATGATAGTTTTGTGGTTGGGTTTTTAGACTAATGCTAGATATAACTCCCATGGTCATGACCTTTTTCCTGATCTTCTAAAAGGCACCCAATTTGCTCTTTTTCAGGCCAAATCTACTTGTGTTGTTATCAGAACAGCAGATGAAACCCACCTCTTTTATCTTTTTGAAAGCAGCCCACAAGAAATAGGCATCACCTTTGTACAAATTTGCATCGGGCTCTTGGTTTTTGTTTTTGTTTTTGTTTTTTTTAAATTCCAGCCTGAAGATATATCCTTATTTCCAGAGTTATTTCTGCCTAGCCAACAAACAAAAGTAAAATGCAAGAAAACACAATCCGTATGATGTCTGCTTTTTATCATCTGCTCTCCCCTTTAGCTCCTTTTCTGAATGGGAACCAACAGGATGGAAATCAAATGTAGGATATATATAAATGCAACATGGGGAAAAAAATCTTTCACAAATGTTTAGAATAACATTTATTTTATGGCTTTAATACCTGGTAAAAATAGCGCACCAAAATTGAGTGCGTGTGGAAAAAACGCAAACCGTGCTCTGTGTCTTCAAAACACAGTTGTGTTAGTGCCACATACAAAGCCAGAGCAGCACACTGCAAAAATGGCTATCTGTGCGTAATCGGACTGGATAGCATGAGCCTATACCTTGAAGCTGTACCATGGAGTAAATGCTCTCATGTCAGGTCTTATTTTCACATTCTTCTGACACCGCAATGTGTTCAACAGTTGTCTGTTGTGTTTGCCCACTGACGGTATGTTCTCAATTACAGACTCTTCATCACTTCTGCAGTTACGGGGGTAATATATTTTGTGAAAAGCTGCCTTAGATTCTGTTTGGCAAGGCTTCCATATAAACGTAAACATCCACTTAGCTTTTTTCGCTCAGCCATACCTCTACAAATAATGGCAAGCTAAACATCTCCTTGGAAGAGCTCTCAGATTTGAGAGGCTTTGGAGCTGTGCAGGGGGATATGATGCAAACGCAGGCTCTAGGTGTAATTACAGTAGTAATCATCTGTCACTTGTGTGAGTAGGCAATAACCGTCTTTATCTCTTTGGTTAACATCATTCTGAACACATGGAGGAGGCCTTAGGAAATGAAAAAAGCGATCTTCCAAGTACCTTGCAAAATAAATACATGGTGTGTAATGAGGAGGCAGAGGATGCCCTCAGCAGAGTGAGCTCTCCCCAGCTTGCCTATCATAAGACATGTAACTATTGATACATGAGAAATATTTGCAGAGGGAAGAGAAACATGCCATCATTTACTGAAATATTGGTTATGTTCTGTTTAATCCTTTCATCGTTCTTTTTCTGGCCTTTCTTTTTTCCTTTGCTGCCTTTCCATGGAAACATAACACAGTCTATTGTTTTGTTTAATTTTTTTCATTTGCTTTTCTTCTATTGACCTCCTCTAATATGTGTCTGATTCTATTTTTTTTCAGACAAGTTAATGATTCAGGAAGAGGAAAGACATTTTCAGGGCAGCTTGAATATAAATGATAAACTGTAAGTCACATTTGTTTGCACAAGGATAGTATTTGTGGTTTCACACTGTTCCAAAGCAGGGTTCCAAGAACTGGCTGGATAGTTTGCCTGTTATTTATCACGCTGTCCCAAGCAGATGATTTCTGGATGATTAACAGAGCTGTCATTGCACTCTTACATACAGGCCAAACTGATCCTGATGCTTTTCAAATACTTAGTAGATGTTATAAAGAAAAAAAAAAAAAAAAGCCTAGTAATGATCATCTACTAACCTTGTTGTTAAATGTCTTCTAAATGCTAGCAGTATTTTATCTGTAATTAAATCCTTGATGAACTTTCCCAGTCTTCCCATTCTCCACGGCTTGCAAGCATCCCAACCTTTCTTTAAATCATAATGAGGAGGCTACACTAATGATTATTGACTTCTCAAAGTGAGAAGGGATCTACAGAGACAGTACTGTCTTCCAAAGCGCATGGGGCAGTTTACCTTCAGCATCCCATTGGGATTAATTCAAACAGTAGCCTAAACTCCAAAATATTGCACGTGGTTTTTCCTGCTCGAGTTTAGAAACTAGATCAGCAGACCCCCAAGGGAGCGATGACCCTACCACGGAGGTGCTTTCTACGTGCCTGGACAGCATCTGTCAGTCCTTCTCTTTGTTTTATGGAAGTGAAAGGCATAATCTGAGGCTGTCCTTGGAAATGTAAATCCATCCTAAAAAACACTGAGTTGGGTGCCTTCTTACTGCATGGGTTTAACAGAGCCAAATTGCAGCCATTGCTCTGTAGTGTGTTGAGGGAGTTATCTGTTGTCTATTTAGGAACATTTTATGATTAAAGGATAGGAAATTATTATTTTTACTTCAGTTGGTGAAACTGCTCACATTGCACTGTGGTAGCAAAGTCCGTGACCTGAGAAAGTTTGCCAAGTTCCATGACACATCTCTCAGTACAAGCAAATCATATATAAACCCATCTTGGGGTACTTTATTTTCCTTCTCTGGGCTGTGGGAAGCTAAAAGAGAATCCGTGAGTGTTATTATTATCATTACATTCACTTGTTTCATACTACTTAGCCTGAGCATCAGCCCCATGGAAACAGAAAAGAGTCAAAAATATTCTTTAAATCTCTTGCCATGGATTCTAAGCTGCATTTACTTCTATATTTCCTGTTTATTTATGTGATTAACCTATATAGATATTTTAGAGAGGATTCATTCCCAAAGTATGCAGAGAAGTATGTTCAAAGATAGTTAAACTGGAAGATAAAGTGGAAACACAGTGGATTATTCAAATGCAACTAAGCTGCTTTTCTATCAAGTTCTTCATGGCTTTTTATTGTCTATAAGTAATGTGGGCGCTAGCACAAGGGAGGGTGGTAAAGAAAAAAGGCTTAATTTTACTAAGAGGTGAACTGGCCAAGGTCAGCCCTCTGCCCCTGCACTAACAGGCTTTTGCCAAGATGAAAGTGCCGTATTTTAACTGTGGTTTTTATATTTGAATACCTCATATGTACTCATCAACCCAAAGCAGGGGAAAAAAAGGCTTGTTTTGCTCAGTGAAGACAATCCTTTTGACTCTTGATTAAATCTGAAATCTAGTTCTTTTAGTAAAGTGTTTAATCTAGTTTCTGGTACACAGAAAAATAAACCCAGTAATTTAGTCTTTCTTTATCTGGATATAGGAGTAGCTTTAAAAATGTTGGGAATGATCGTTCATTGTACTTCTTCTGTGACAGAGGGCTATTTTGATTCCATTTTTCATAAGAACAGCTGTGATTTCTATACTGATGGGCCCAAGATGTATCTTCATTATTCTGACCCTGTGCTTTTTAGGACACAAAAGTTATTGCTATTATTGCTCATTAGTTTTGTCCTCTTTATGACATTGAGAATTAGAGCATGCCTGACTTCCTGGAGACTTTTTTGCATCAGTGATGACTGATAAACTGCTGGATTCTTCTAGATAAAACTTAGTGGCATAGAGAGACCACTAGTTCTCTTTCTAATGTTTAATTTAATGTGCTATATTTCAACATCACTACCCTCAAAAAAATATTTCATATGTATCATGAAAGAACCTTTTGTGTCAGTGGGAAGACACTGACAGTGTGTCTTCCCAGACAGTGGGAAGCTGGGTCAGATCTGTGTAATTAGACTGAACCTTGAGAAAACTCTGCTGTATGTAGAATCATAGAATCATGTCCCTAAGCACCACATCTAGACGTCTTTTAAATATCGAGAGCAGCTCAGTCCTTAGCTAGCCCCACATTCCCATTTGAGACCCTGAGAAATATGAAGTTTACCTAACATTTCTTTCCTTCAAAAAAATGCTGTAGAGCTCTGTCGAGCAGCCCATCTATAGTTTTTACTTAGTCTGGCAGCACCTAGAGTATTTGAAGATCAGCTCGGAAAGGGTCATGCAAGTGTAATTTGTTAATCTTTAAAACTTGAAAGGGATGTGTCTCCATGACAGTGCGGGAGAGTTGTACTGGGTAATAAACCAGGATATCAGTTGGTTTTACGTAGAGTGCTGTAAATCCTGGCTGCTCTGTACCAGCAAAGGACATCATAGCTGAGGAAAGCCCCTAAGCTGGTGCTCCAGGAACTGCCTTGCAAAGGGTTTTGTTATGCTCCAACTTTTTGCTGTTCGGAACAGATTAAATTGAAATGAAATTCAGGATGGGACTCAGCCATAATAAAGGAGAATTTTTGCTGTCTGGTGACTGTTCAGCTTGCAGCTAGCTGTAATTAGCTCTATTGTTCCCCGATCAGCCGTTGCTGGCCTTCTGCCACTCTGCTTCATAATGATAATATTAAAGAACTGAATTCACATGTAGCATGCTACAGTCTCAGGGATGCCAGTATGGACTCTGCTCAGAAGCTGCTTATCTATGTTTTTTGTAAAAAAGAAACATCTGCATTAAGAACAGTTGAAAGAATGGGGCACAACAAACTGAGACTTGCCTCCTGATACACCTTACTGTTATATTTTAGTGTACTTCTGTAGCTTCAGCCTCTGCTTTTGCATGCTGAGAAGGTTTCCACCACTTAGATCCATGGCTGGGGATTTGACAGTTGGCATTTAATCTAGGCATCATTTAATCTCTTGATTCCTTGCTTTAGCGGTAGTGTATCTCCAAAAGGAGCTTAGGTGTAATTCATGCATCTATGCATTACTGGGTGGTCCACCAAAAAAAAATCTATTTCCTCAGTTCTTTTGTTTCCTGAAGGCATCCTTAATTTTTGCCCTCACATGTAGAAGTGTCTTTGCCACAGGAGAGACAGATGGGTGTGTAAGTCTTTCCCTGTCGGGTGCCTGTCTAATCCTTAGGCATCTGGCATACGATGTTTAGGCACCAGGGGGCTTTTGCAGATAGCCCTCTTCTGCCTAATACTCTCAAATTAATGTGAACTTGATCCTGACCCGCTGGAACAAAATCTTACTGGTTCAAAACAGAGTTAGGGCTCAAGCTCACAATTTGAATCACAGCAATCTCCTCAGCTCTAATTTTTCCAAAGTGCTGCAGTGCTGATACACAAGACAAGAAACAGCAATACCCCATCAGCATTTGTGCAGAAGGTCAGAGGAGTGTAAGTTATGTTTTCTCTTCATGACTGAGATGTCCTCAAGTTAGTGCTGCACTGTATGGTTCTCACCAGCACCTCTGCGTAGTCACTGCTTAACATCTCCCCAGCTGCTTTTGCAGCTCAGCTCAGAGCTGGGCTGATGTCTCCAGACCCAAACTGGTTCTCAGCATCCAGGGAATTTAGTTAGATTTCAGTACTTGTACATGAACAAGAACAACAATCAGGACTGTAAGAAAAAAGTGAGGGATAGTAATTACACTACTTTACAAAAATTAAATTAAATCTCAGCCTTTCTTTCTGAGCTACTAGACTCAGAAGGTGGCCTTCCTTTTCAAATAGTTGTAACTGATTTCCCTCCTTGAAAATTATTGTCCTTCTATTTGTATCAGAACCAAATTCACCTTCCCATTCAGTTATCTTTGAACTTGCATGCTATGCACTTTTTTACATCTCTTATGGGACTCTTAAAGCACTGATGCTCGCATTATTGCTCAAGTCCAAATTACACTTTATGTGATGCTAATTTTGAGAACGTGGACCTTGTATGTGTGACAAAAACAGTTATCACTATTTAGCTAGGCTTTAAAAGCTCAGAAAGGTAAGAATTACTGTGAGGAAAAATCCAAACAAGTTAAATCTGAAAACAGCATCTGGTGTACTAGGGCAACTGTAAGCCCATGGCCCTGTGACAACATGCAATGACCCTATCCTAGTGACTAAAGCATTTTATTTTTCTTACTTCTAAGTTTATCCACTTCCAACATTTAAAAAAGAGTAGATATTTCCTCTTTGTGATTACCCTCCCAGGCACACATATGGTGTGCTGGTTTTGGCTGGGATAGAGTTAATTTTCTTCATAATAGCTAGTATGGGGCTATGTTTTAGATTTGTGCTGAAAACAGTGTTGATAATACAGGGATTATGTAGTGAGGCTTGGGGGGGGTGCACAAGAAGCTGCGAGGGGACACGGCTGGGACAGCTGACCCCAACTGACCTAAGGGGTATTCCATACCATATGGCATCATGCTCAGCATATAAAGCTGCGGGAAGAAGAAGGAAGGGGGGGCATTTGGAGTTACGGCATTTGTCTTCCCAAGTCACCGTTACACGTGATGGAGCCCTGTTTTCCTGGAGATGGCTGAACACCTGCCTGCCCATGGGAAGCAGTGAATTAATTCCCTGTTTTGCTTTGCTTGCATGTATGGCTCTACCTATTAAACTGTCTTTTCCTGAAACCACAAGTGTTCTCACTTTTAATCTTCCAATTCTCTCCCTCATCCTACTGAGGGGGACTGAGTGAGCGGCTGTGGGGGGCTGAGTTGCCAGCTGGGGTTAAACCACAACATATGGTTATTTTAGTTCTACATTTTGCTGCCTTACTTTTGCTGCCTTTATATGTTTTGATTTCTCTTAAGAGGAATTTTATTTAATTTCTTCTGTTTAGCAACCTTCATCTTATAATCACTTCAGTTTATCATCTGTGTTTCATTTGTGGAGGAGAACAGGATGCCTCATTCTTTTGAATTCATCTTGTTCTGACTAAGTCTTGTGATAAAGTAATGAGGTCGAAAGCCTCATTGTACCTGTATAGACATGTTGCAGAACCAAAGGAAAGAGAAATCATTAACAAACATGGTCTACTTGGTCATCAGGTCTTTCCAAGTAGCACAGGAGGAGAAATACGCCAGAGTTAACAAGGCACAGGGCTTTTGAAGTAGACAGAGGAGGGAACGAAGCACAGTGCCTCCCTTCTGCCAATATGACAGATACTTTCTTTTAGTCTCCTACTAATTTTTTTTTTATTCTTTGAACCAGGTTCTTTGAATAGTTGCAGCTGGCTAAGCAATGGATAGTTGAATTTCTTACATCATTCAGTTCACCTTTAATTAGCACATTTTACCAGCCTTTTCAGCAACTATTGTTAACCACTTATGTGGCACCTTAGTGATCTTGTGTGAGGACTTCATATTTTTCAGAACTAATTGCTGCCTTACAACAGAAGAGGAAAGTGGGACTACAGCTCCCCAAGGTAAGGTTGACTGGCAGCTTTTGCACTGCTTCTAATAAATAACACTCTCAGTCTCTGTTGTGTTACAAAGGCCATTTGTCCACTTAAGAAACACTTTAAGAGCATCTGTCACTGTCTTTGTTTTCCTTCTGTGCACTATGCACTAAAAGCATTATTTCCGCAAGGGAAATAAGAAAAATCCACCTGCAAAATTATCCCCACACCTCCAAGCTAGCTGGAGAATATTCACAGCAGCTTCTTGTTGTTATTGGATTTGGTTAATCAAGAATGTAAAATAAATTCAAGTAAAAATAATTAAATAAACTTTTGGGGTTTCCTTTCCTTCCTCTGTGCCTGACAGTTGCATTAACACTTAGACCTCCTTTCCCTTAACTCCTATTGCCTTAGGAGAAATCATTTATACTTCTATAACTGTGCTCTAAATTGACAGTCTCTTATGCTCTGTAAATGCGACTTATTTTCTGCTGGGAAAAGAAATAAATATAAATAAATCAAGTATGGCATAGTGTAGATACTTCGTGAACACGCTGGCCAAAATCCTCCTGTCTGTTGGATCTTTCTAGTACAAAAAATATCTGAAACCTGGCACATTTGCTGAACTAGACGAGATAATGTGGTCTACCTGAACATGTGCTGGGACCTTGGTGCTTTAGGAGCTGTACAGAAAATAGAACAAAAACATGGTCAAAGCCCTGAGAACTTGGAGTCTAATGTGCAAGAAGAGGCAGCAGATAGATAAAAGTCATGTAAGTGTTTGTCAACAGGAAAGAGGAGAGTTGTTCCAGGAAATTACCAAACTAGCCAAGGGGCTGTTGAAGCATTATGGAAAAGGAAAGTTTAGGAAAGAGTTTAAAGACAGGCTGGGAAATTTTGCACATATTTGTAAGAGGTTGCACTCAAACATTAGTGGTGGCTGGGAAGAAAGTATAAAGCTGCTTTTTGAAAATCTGGCCAGGTACAAGCTAGCCACATGCTCTGAACAAAGCCTGAAGCTGGCTTCAGAGCCAAATCAGAAGAAAAAAAAAGCTGTTATTGGTTGGAAAGGTCCTCAAAAGCCTTTCTTTGATAAAACAGAGAAGAGGAACCTCTGAGAGAGAGGAGTAGACTAATGGCATGGATAAAGCAACAGACTTGGAAAATTTTCATTGCAAAGGTCTTCTGGGTATATAGGGGAGACATGGGATTTACTCAGGCCCAAGCAAGCATGACACATGCATGAGGTGAGAGCCTGGATAACAGTAAGAGCTGAGTGAATGAATCAGAAACGGAGTATTTTAGAGATGTCAGATAGAAAGATGCTGTGAGTCTGAGTGTGAGGACTCCAAGAACACGAAGGTCAGGTCCCGTGTGATCAGATGCTTCATAGCTCTGTCCACAAGAAATGAGCAGAAAAATGCTATGGAGAATATTAGTTTTATATTAGCTATGTTGAGCCTAAATGTCTACAAATAAGTGTTAGAGATAGACTAGTTAGGACAAAAGAGTAGGATTTATCTCACTTAACTTTATACAGCTACAATGTAGATATTACCCTTTATAGTGAAAGGAAAGAAGCACAGTTAGATCATCATTCAGCTGCTTTATTTTAGAGATGTTCTTTAGCAGTTGAATTAATTGCACCCTACAGCTCTTTAAATATTCTTGCCTTGATTTTCAGACTACACAGAGAGCCTGCAATGCGTGGTTCAGAAATAAATATCTACATTCAGACATATGAATCCCATCCACAGGGACAGAATACAGGGGTAGAAGTGAGGCATAGAATCGGAGGGAGAATTTATGTTTGTAGATGGCATTTACTTAGAAAAGATGTGCACAGAACAGAAAGAACTGTAGGAGATCCCCAAAGAGGAATGGAAAAAGGCAAGGACTCACTGAAGAACACAGAGAAGGAACAGTTAGAGAGATAGGAGGGGTTATTTACTGAGGTCAGATACTGGAGACTGGGGAGAAACACAGGGAAGAGGGCTAAAGATGGTGAGCTGAGCATACATGGAAAAACATATCAGAATTTGTCAGTTTTCTCTTGGAATAAATAAATGAGGGGTTTTTTTGGAAGTGAGAAGAAGAGGCAGGCATAAGGAAGATTTTAAGGAATGGGTCAAGTTTGTGAGCAAATTCTTCATTTTTTTCCAGAACTCAGTCTCCATACCTGTGAAATGGGACCATAGCAAATACTGCATCCTGAAACATCGTGCAGAACATGGAGATACCCTTCCTGGAGACGAACAATGGCAGGAGCCAGAGCCACTCTGGATCATTAGCAGAACTTTCTAATTCTTTTTGCTTCTCACTGCACAGCCCCAGCTGCTCTGTTACGATGAACCTATGTACTCTGTTTCTTCCAAGGCCACAGTTTGTGATGCTTCTTGAAGAAGTATAATATGGCAAGACAAAATCAGATTCATTCACTTTATGCCATAGTTCACATACAGTGCATATGAGCAATCATGTCTCTGTGAAGGCTCTCCTCACTTTGTTTCTTTTCCATCCTCCCTGTCTTTCATATCTTCATCTCTGTCTTTAGGGCAACAGCCCTAGAAAGGAAAAATTGTAAAATGTGTTATTGCTTAACTATTCATTAGATGCAGTTAAAATATCTTGAAAAGGGTGAGCTGGATGATATTACAGATACATCAGGAATAAAACTGGTTAGAGCAAATAGTTGCCCATATATTACTCTTTGGGAACATAGACATCACAAGCAATGAGGGAAGATTTTCCAGTAGGAAAAAGTAAACTGTTCAGATTGAAACAGGTGGCGCAGATTAGGAATCAGGAATCAGGATTCTCGATTTTCAACATAATAATTAATAAATTGAGATTCAGTTGTACAGCAGCGACAGTTGCTGATTCAAACGAATATCCCACCACTAACATCTGAGTTTCCTGGAGTGGGAGGGGTTGATTGGTTTGTTTGATTTTTAACACACTGCACTAGTATTTCATAACGCTGTCATTTCCACCACTGCAAGATGATTAAACATCTTTGTTCAGTTCGATCCAGGCACTTAAGCAAGTCATTCTTTTTGTATTATAAGAGGAGTGAAAAATCCAGAGCAAAAATACAGGTACGCCTCAGCTTTGGGAAAACTCAGGCTTATGTTGGTTCCTATCTGCTAAAATTAATGTGTAGTTGGCTGTAAGTGTACTTGGTGGGGGGACTTGTCAGGGCTTTCAGGTCTGAAACCCTGCTTCAGGTGTTGATTGTTACTTGCTACCCTTTTGGCAAAAAATATACATGGAAGGTGGATTTTAAGCTAAAAGGTCTTGATGGAATTGCAATGACAGTAAATTTACTTGTATGTGCAGCTCCGCTGAAACTTCAGAAAACCATTTAAAAGACTCCTGTCACTGCAAGGGTTACATTTCCAGCGTATTTTAATTCCAACAAGGTTCATGTGTCTCTTAAAATAGAAATACTTGTTTTTTCTTCTTTAGTTCAACAGTGAACTCTCTAGCTGGATTACTGCTGGTAACATGGACACAGATAAGAGCGTTTTCAGGCAATGTTAAGGTCTGGAGTTTTAGATTTTCTCCTAAAATGGACTAACAAGGATAAAAAAAAACTTGCAAGGTTTTTGAAAATGTCAGTGAAAACAATAATATTTTTTGAAATTAAACCTGTTTCTGCCATGCTGGATACACATATCTCAGAGTATCACAGAAGTGCATGAGAACTACAGCCTGACTTATATCACTTGGTGTTCTAAGATGAGGGCATAATTTGCTTAGAAAGCCAAAATCCATTTATTTTTAGACTCATGACTGCTCATGACATAAAGGAAGGTAATTTCAAAAAGTTTTACTAATTATAAAGGAACGGATTGTTTTGCTGCATTAAACAGCACTTTCCTGCAAAATTTTCATTCACTCCAATACATAACACTGAATTACTTGTATTTCTAAGAAAAATGTTTGACCACCTTTGAATCCAGGTGTGTGGACTTGGGATGCTAGTATTTAGCACACTATTTTTATTTTATATATATATAACTATCTTGCAGTTCATTTACGTTAATCTGCTTTTGTGGGATTATGAATACATTATGTTATGACATATACGTATGTATGTGGTGTATGAGGATAAAACACCATAATAAATTGCACGTTGTGAATTTTGCTACAAATAACATCCCTTCTTTTACTTTCTTGTGCACAGTCTTCACCTTTAGTCTGCTTTGGGGTTCTGTGTAGGTTGGCTGGAGTCATCATTGTGGTCCTCAGGTTTTTAACTGGATTTTTTTTTCAGTGCTGAAGTAGCAAATTTGGGAACAGAGCTGATGCAATGGGAACATGTGCTGTATATAAATAATACAGATAATACAAATTAGTTCACTGGCTATTGCTGCTTATTTCCTCTGCACTGAAATAAAAAGAAATCTGGCTAAATTAGTTGATCACAGACTGACCTTGATCTGTTGTTATGGTGCACCCATCAGAAATGAAAGGCAGTAGTAGGATTGCTGTAGGCTGGGTATTTCTTTAGAGAAAGAGTAGTTTTAATGACATTATGCAAGGCATGGCTGGCACCCTGCTGGAATATTGCATGCAAATTTAATCACCGATGTTCTGGTCTCCATGAAAAAAATACAGGCAACTAAAAGGGAAAAAAAAAAAAGAGCCTAAAAGATTCATCCTCTTTAACTAAGAGAAGCAAAGGCTGAGAATGTATATCATGGGTTTGGAAATATAACAGAGCTGAGAAAAAGCAAAGTGCTGTAAGTACTACTTAATCTAATTGACAAGGGAGATGATGGATCCAGACTGTCCAGGCATACAGGTAGGCTGGGAAGTCAGGATGAGTTTTATCCATCAAAGCAGCGCAGTCTGGAACAACTTTCCAGTATAATCAATATAGTAAAAGCCATGTATAGTTTAAATCTTGATCACTTTTTAAAAAAAATCATTTTATATTCTGAGGTCCCCAAGTGATGTTTTATACAAAGATATGAATCTTGAAAATGCGAGTTGAGGTTGCTACACAACTGTCATTGCAGACAGTGTTTACTAAAAGTGTTTGAGTTGGAAAAAGCATCACTATTTTATCTCAGGATCAGAAAGCCTTTTCTGTCCAATGATTAGGAGAAAATGAAATCTTACCACAAGCTAAATTACTTAAGAACAGTAAATATGTATCAGAATGTAGAAGGTTTGGTAGAATCCTATGGCTACACGTTTATCGTATCACAAGATTCATAAACATTTGGTGATAATTTGTTCAGCTGCTGAGGCAGTTGCTCCATTTAAAACGTTTATAACTTTATTTATAATTTGAAAACCTTTGCCAAACAAATACTTCTGAAATGATCTGTGTTACTGTAAGTCCCTAAGATTTCTCTTTCTCATTTCAGGGAATACTAGCTTTTAAGTGCAATCCATAAATCCTTTTTTCTAAGGCTTCTTTTTACTCTCAGTATCCAAACGTGTGCCACTGTTGATATATTTTTAAAATTTTACTTTTATGCCAAGATATATCTGACATGAAGATGTATGGAATGTACAAAACAACTTGAAATCAGGCTCTCTGAATAAACAGTATGCTTGATGCCATGGTCCACTGAAATCACATGGAGACATCAGCAATCCAACTTGTCAGTGGCACAAGAGGGATTTTTGGCAGCTTGAAAGGGCCTCTGATTAGTGTCCCATCCATGATTTTCAGTGAGAGGTGAAGACTCTTCATTAGTGAACACATATATTCTGTGAAAAACAGTATTGCAAATACTGTACAAAAAATCCTTATTATTTGAATGATACTATCCTGAGCAATATGCACCCAGGTATTCAAGTCTCAGGTTCCAAAACACTCATGCAACATACTGGGATGGTCTGAAACAACAAACAACATTCGAATCACACAAGTAATTTTAAAGGAGTAATAGAGAACAGTGCAGTCAAAACTGCAGTTATCAATAGATCTGTAAAAGCAGAAAGTTCTGCTGCAGAAGAAGTGATTGAAAACTGCTGTGGTGAAAAGGAGAGGTTAGTGTGTAGCTTTGTGCTCACTGCAACGGACTCAGCCTCTGCTCTACTCCCCTTTTCCTAAGAATCAAAGATGCTGGCCCTGCCCAGTCAGCAAAGACACCAGCCAAGGCCCGCCTGGATGATGTCCCGTGCAACCTGCTCTGGGTGAACCTGCTTTAGCAGGAGGGTTGGACTAGATGATCTCCAGAGGTCCCTTCCAACCCTTGCCATTTTGTGATTCCGTGATTCTGTGATTTACTGGAAATATATTAGAAAACAGGTTTCTGGAGCTTTCTCTCTTTTCTGGCTAGTGCGGAGCTGGGCAGTGGAGAAGGTGCCGCCGAGACCCGAGAGCAGCAGCCAAGCCCGGCCAGCAGCCCGGCTGCAGCTCCCAGTGCTGCGGCAGGGAAACGCGCTGCCCCAAGGAGGGGACGGCTTGTGTTTGCGATTGCCCCCTGCCTTCTTAGGCTGATAGCAGGTCTGAAGTTTATTGAGTATCCGAGTATGTATACGGTATGAAACCAGGAGGAGGCAAGCTGGAAGCAAAATTTTTTTCTTGGTTTATACCCTGCTGAGATTGTGATCATTTTTAGCATAAATTACTTTGCACTTTCCTCTTAACCCTTAACAGAAACACAGAGATGTAAAGCCTGTAGAAGCATGCATCACTGTACAGCTTTCTCATGGTTCAGGCACTCTACAATTTGGGTGTTTTAGGACATACAATTTATTTCTTTTGATTCTCCTTGATATGCTGTCAAATTTTCCAAGCAGATTAAAGCCCTGATAGGGAAAGTCCTAGGATAAAATTAATGATTTCTCATTCAACTTAAAACCACAAATTTACATCTTATGGCTTTGTGTGTATTTTCTGTTCATGATGGTCTAAGTTTAGAGGTTTTGTATTTTCTGGAATGGCCATTCTACATTATAAATTTAAATGTAACCACCTTGACTCTGCCGAGATGACTCTCCCACCACAGAAACTTTGCCACAACACTCTCTGTAGCTGTAGTCCAAAACCATCCTCACATATTTTGAAACTGGGATGTTATCTCTTCAACATAGCAAAACCGAGTTTCTCAATTACACTTTGCAGCTGACTAAGCCTTTGATATGGTGCTGTCAATACTTACTTGGACCGACTGCTGTAAAAACAGGTTACTTCAACTTCTTGACGAGTTTTTCTAAGCTAATTTTCCCTGCATTACAATTGCATGATAGTCACAGATTGAACTCTTTAAACCTGCTGCTGCTGCTATAATTTGAAATAAATAGATTTTATTTACGTCTTTCAGTTCCTTAATTTATTTGATATCAGGGGAATCAGTTATTCTTGGGCATTGATTCATATGTAAATTATCTACAAGAAATGCATTATTGAGTATTAGGATAATAACACAATAATACTCTGATTAAGGTGGTAGTTTTAAACCATGAATATAATTTTTGTCTTCAGCCTGAGGTTCCATAGGTTAATTTTGGGGAGAATATGTAGTTGGCACAGCCAGATTGGCTCCTTAACAAAAAATGTCATTAGCAAATAAAACGTGAAGTGAAAGCTCTAAGTATTTTATAAATAGTATCGATGGGGTTTTGCATCCAAGGATGATCATAATGTTAACTATATTAAGTCTTTACGTTCACTGATGCATGTGCTTAGACACAAATATCTGCTTATAATAGAATCTTACTGGAGAGCTGGGAAAGTGTGTTTGTCTGGATGCACAACAGTTTAAATAATTCAAGGACAGAGGAAAATGTGGTTACTTGAATAATGGATAAATCAGCAGACTGCAAGGAAGAGACCTAAAATAAAACTAGTTATTTGAAAACCTCTGTTCAGTGACAGGGGAGAGAGTTTTGATGACTCAGAGGTTCTCTATCTTCAGAAATCAAGTGAAGCAGCTGTCTCAGAAAATAGTGGCCATTTGAGGATTTACAATGGAACAGTTATTCTGGCTATTTCACCACATTTTCAAATGTAAACAAGTCTTGACCACTGATGTATATATGAATTTAGCTGCTGGTGTTTATTTTAAGTTGAGGTTTGCAAAAGTTGGATGACTTAAATGATTAATAGTGGAGTCAGAGATTGGTGACTACAGCCATCCCAATTTTTTCTATGAAGTCCATTTACCTAATTAGCACTGTGCTTTCCACAGTTGAGGTGTTAGCATGGGAGACTAGATAGTAAAAATATTCTTGTAATAAGGAAGATAAAAGAAAATAATTACCATTTTCTATTGTAGACATTACTAGCAGGAGTCTAATTTCATCAGGTATATTAATAAAGTTGCCACTATATGTTGAGCTGCCTGATAATAGAGAAGAATTTTGTGTATTCTTCAAGGAGTGGCTGGATACCAGCCCAGAGATGTACAGCACTGGGCTCTCTCTTATGCTGCTACATAGTGTGGCTGATATTAAAGGAAATACTGAGAAACGTAGGTCTGAATGTGAGAAAATTGGGAGCAAAGGATTTTTGGATTCTCCATCCAATAAAACTAAATCCCAGTTCTTAGAGCTATTACCCTAATTCTGCTGGAAGGAGACATGTAACATCAGGCTTATGTGCAAAAAAAAGCTTCCACTGACAGGTAAAAGCCCAAATTGTTTGGTTTGTGAAGGCTGGCAAAATTGGTCACGTATTTTCATAAGCATCTCAACACACACCCCCACCCCTCTGCCCCCCCCAGGAATTAGTACGGTGATACATATCAGTTATTTTCTACTTTAGTGAAGCAGTCCAAATTGTTCTCTCTTCTAAGTGTATCTTGAATAACTCATTACTCTTGACAGAATTTTGTAGATGTATTTATCCAAACTTTAAACAGGTAGCCCAATACTGATTCTTGTGGGATATCATCAGACAATTTCTCTCTCCTTAATGAATTATTTATAATTTTCCATCGTCAGTAGCTCACAAGCCAGCTTTTGATTGGACTAATTGTATTGTTGTCTAAGCTAAATTGATTTAATTTTCTCCCTAGACTATCATATGCCTCCTTATCAACTGCCTCTATAAATAAAGTATATCCATGGCACTCCCTGGCTTTGGTTTTCTGCCTAAAAACTCTCAAGCTTGTCTGGTCAGCTTTATTTTTAGCATTTCCATGTAGTTTTATTTCCCTGACAACAGTCCCATCTATGGACTAGGTAGTGAAAGCCCATCATCTGTCACATAGGGACTCTACAGGGGCTCTGGAACACCTCATGGCGTTTCTGAACCTCACCTAGATATTCACCCAGAACATGAGAGTGGGCTCATGGACTGCTCTCCCCAAAGTCTTCTGAAACAGAAGGGCAAGAATAACTGAAATGCAGCATTGGCTGTGGCCCATGCTCCAGCTATCAACACTAAAGGGACAATAAATGGTTCCACTGAAACAGGCCCAAGAAGACATTCTCACCAAATATGGGTAAAGCAGTGAGAGAATTAGGACTGGGAATATCAGAGGAACAATGTACCCACTTGGCACGTACTACCTGGCACGTTGCTGCCGGCAGGAGCCAAGGGATCCCCTGGGGATAGGACACAACCGTAGCAAGGCAGGTTGTGTTATTTCTGCTGCACTCCAAGGTGATCTCATCAAGTGGTGTTTCCTTCAAGATGATCTGAAACTTTACCTGAAACACAGGATGCATGATGAGGCTGGATGATTTTAACTTGGTCTTGAGGTAAAGCAAAGGGCCCTTCATGAGATGTTATGCATTTGGGAAAAATAATGAATACATTTGCGGTACATTGCTATCATGATTGCTAAAATACAGTAAGTTGCAGTAAGGGAGGATTTGTTTATCAGATTAAAGTAATTTAAAATTGTATTCTAGTATATTTTCTGAATTTCAAATCTGACTCAGTCTTTCTGACAAAGACTTTTAAAAAGGAATCAAACATTGCATGAATGACATTCAAAGAGTGTGTCATGTGTATTGAAGCATGTTAAAACTTTCTGTGTTAACCGATCAGATATAATAAACTATCTGTCCTGTAATGATTGCTTGTTTTCTTCATTGAAAAAACTTCAAATTTTCCATTTACCTGCCTCATCAATGTAATTCTAAAGGTATCAAATACACATACTGAAATGAAATTAAAATAAGGATAACAACAAGACTAAATAAAATATAAGATGTTTTTAAAACAGCTTGACAAGTTCCTGCTATATCACCCAAGGAAGAATGAAGGGAGATTGCTTACCATGGGTTAGAGAAATATGCTTTTCTCTTGAGCACAGACCCTTAATGCCCATCTCTAGCCATATGAGCATGGACCATTGCATTTTAGCGGTTTTTATGTCAAATTGTTGAAGCCTTGAAGGAATTTTAGATACAATGTTGACTTAATTTGAGTATTTCAGAGTCATATGCCACCTGGTATGCAATAAGGCCAACTCTACCAGTGTAGTAGACAAGGTAGCTTACCTGTTCAGTGAAAGGACAATTTATAAGAGGAAAAAAAAAAAGTTAGGGCCCAGTCTCTTAAACAGTTACTAGCAACAGCATTATAAAGTGGAGGAAAACATCCCAGGAGGGCAAAAGTAGAGACATCACTGTTTATTAAACCAAAGTGAAGCAGAATCTGTCCTGTGTCTTCTGGCCCACACATGTCTTCACCCTCCATATTTTTCAAGAGCTCTCTGACCAGCAGTCATTTAGGTGTTTTGAATAAGAACAGTTTCAGTGGGACAGAACCAAATATGTCAGTGTTATGGTATACACTATGCAAGGTAGGAGATGCTGGTTCAAGTTTCTATTTCAGCCAAGTGAAGGGAGACAGCCAGCTCAGGTCTTCAGTTTCTAGACAGAGTATCCGTCCCACTGTGCCAGCCGCATCCTCAGGTGAGCATCTGTCATATGAGAAAGAAAGGACTGAACAGATACAGATAGTTAACTGCAGGAGACAGGTGCTGGCTGTGAAACCCAAAGTAGCTGTGATCTTCATGCTGCTGGCAAACAGCACAGGCCAACTCTCCACAGGGGAGCTTTGGCTGTGCGTTGTATAGGGGATCCTGAATTTTTAATTTCCCTGTGGTTGGGATCCTAACAAGATTAATTCTGTCTTTTGTCATAGTTGAATAATGGATAATCAGGTTAAATAAATTTTGTTACTTCCATGTAGTATCTCATCATACACTTCCATACTGCTGTTTATACAACTCTGCTTCATCATCTTTATGTTTTAAAAGAAGGCAAAGTTTGTACTAGAAGAGATATTCTCTTGGATATGTCCAAGCAGTAATACCGAACATTCCTATGTGACTACCAGTAGGTTTCTTCAGTGGGACTACTTACTGGTTTCTGCTGGCCTCCAGTCAATGGGAGGGTCTGCTCTCTTGACATTTCATCTACCTCATTACTTTGTTCCAAAGCTGTAACACTTGAATAGTAGAGGCAAAGGTGAATCACATTGAATTTCTTGTCTTCCACGGAGACACCTGAGATGCATCAGACTTTTCTGCAAATGAAATATTTAATGTGCAGAATAATCTAGCAAGAGTTAACTTATAAGTTTGCAAGAATTATTTCCACTGAAGAATAATCAGGTATGGTCTCATAATCCTCCTCTAATTCAGCTTCTATTTAACAGATTTGTTATGTCCAAGTTGTGTCTTTTTATCTGTACTTGATGCTATTAGCTCTGCTATGACTTCTACCTTTTTATTATGTTTGAAAGCTACTTTTTTTCAGACTACTAGTTAGAAGCCATGGGTCAGACACATTTATATACAAAACCACCACATGTGGTATGGATAATGGCAATGAAATTACCATGAAAATCATTTAGTCTGAAAGAGTGAAATTACATCCATTGTGCTCCCAAGGAGACAATACATGAAGTGCTAAGGGAAGGGTTATAATCAGATACTTTGATTAAGCTTATCAAGAGAAACACGAAAAGCTGCTATTATGAGTACCCATTCCCACAGTCATTGGCAATTTTCATATTTAAGTTTTCAAACAAATAGAACAAAATAGCACACACACCACCACCACCACTACCACCACCACCACCACCACCTCAATTCCTCCCCTAAATTATGAGAACAAATAGTAACAGTTTAGGTCAGAGATGTTTGTTTCCAATATTTGTAGTGAGTTAGGTATCAAAATTTTGCCTGTTAATTTTGGCTTAGATGAAGCATCCAGAATCTTGGTGGCTTTACTGGACTTCTTCAATCATTAAAGCACATCTGGAAAGAATGAAAGAAGATATTCGTGTTTTTCTTTTATTCAGACCTGCAATTCTGCGTCTCTCTAGTCAAATTGAGAATGTAGCTATGTCAAATAGATTTATCTAACTCTTTGCCTATCTATACCTTTTCTCTTTTTTGTTTTGATGTGAAAGACCTTCTTATTCCCAACCTGCCCCAAAGTGCCACTGAGTTATTTCAGAAACAAAACCTCTTTTTCCTGAAAATTATTTTCCCCCCAAAAGTATGAAGCTGTATTGTCTCATGGGTCCATTAAATCTCTTCCTGGATGAAAGCTCAGGAATTAAGTCAAGACAGACTTTCATATCCCCTACATTTTTTCAACTTGTCCAGAGAAAGAGTACAGCTTGATGGTCCCAGTGAAAGTGGCAGCACTCATTCCTGGAGCACAGCAGGCTCTCTTCTGAACATTGCGGAACATGGGAAACCTCCACTTTGCACAGAAGAATCTACCTTGAAATAGAAAAGTTGGAGATGATCAGCCAGGACCAAAGGGGGAGTTGCATGCTGAATCCTGTAGTTTTAAGACTTATTGGAGTGGTGTATTACAAATGGATTGCATTTCTCTTCTAAATTTCTACTTCAGTGTCTGGTCAGCAAGTACATATCTATGTAATTCAACTGATAATCCAGCCTTACAATCCCCTGTAGTTCGGAAAAGTCAAGTCCCACAGATAAGCTGTCTTGAAGACAAAATGAGAAAGTACAAACTTTCTAATATCTTCTAATATGGTATTTTTATGCTATTTTTGTATAACTCAGAAAAAGTGAAGTTTTCTGCTTTTGTGCTGTATAGTGTCCTGGTTTGTGCCTTTGTCCTCAGGAAAAGGCAGAACCACCTATGGGATTGCTTTTGCTCAAGGAACTGGGTGCACTTGATGGGTGATGCAGAAGGATGGGGAAGTTGATGTGTACCTCAAAGGGATTTGATTTTGGGTGACAACAGCCAATTAATTCAATTGTATGATGCTAATTGCTATACAATACATGTCATCATTTCTATGGTGGCTATGTGCCATAACAAAAGCATTATAGTAAGAATCACCCAGATTAATGAAGAATGAAATTTGATGAAGCCGAACGAAGCACAGCAATGACAGAACCCGACAAGTGCAGTGTTAATGGAACTAGAACTGGCTTCAGTGTGCAATAATCCAACACCACACACCATCTCTCCTGCCCTGGAGGACTGTTAAGACAGATGGAGCCCAAAGTCATAGACTAAATGAAATCAACAAATGTTTTATAGGGATGGCCCATAGACTAAGGGAACGATAGCTGTGTGTATATATCAAAAGATGGGAAAGGTGGTGATGATAAATTGGGATGCATTGGAAAGTGTGGGACCTGGGCATGACATAGATGGTATAGAACAAGGGGTGGATGTTGTCCTGGTTTTGGCTAGGATAGAGTTAATTTTCTTCCTAGCAACTGGCCTAGTGCTGTGGTTTGGATTTAGTAGGAGAAGAATGTTGATACCACCCTGATGGTTTAGTTGTTGCTGAGCAGGGCTTACACCAGGCAAGGACTTTTCAGCTTCCCCTGCTCTGCCAGGGGCACACAAAGCTGGGAGGGAGCACAGCCAGGACAGCTGACCCCAACTGGCCAAAGGGTTATTCCAGACCACAGGACGTCATGGTCAGTATATGAGCTGGGGGGTAGTTCGGCGGGGGGCAGTGATCACTGCTAAGGAACTGGCTGGGCATTGCCAGCGGGTGGTGAGCAATTGCATTGTGCATCACTTGTTTTGTATGTTCTTTTATCATTATTCTTTTATTAGTAGTATTATTAGTACTACTATTATTACTACTGTTATTATTATTGTTGTTGTTATTATTATTTTCTCTTCCTTTTCTGTCCTATTAAACTGCCTTTATCTCAGTCCATGAATCTTTCTTTTCTTTTCCCAGTTCTGTCCCCCATCCCACTGCAGTGGGGGGAATGAGCAAACAGCTGTGTGGGGTTCAGCTGCCTGCTGGGTTAAACCACAACAATAGAATAAAACCACTTGGCAGTTTATTGCAGGTCTAACTTTAACCTATTCTGTAATTAGATTTTTTTTAATATTATTTTATTTTGTTTCTTCTATGTACAATACCCAGCTGATCTCAGTAAAGCTGGTTTCCAGGTAATTCAAATAAAATGCAGTTCTTCCTTGTTCTGCTTTTTAGAAGAACAAACCCATCTGAGCAACAGTAAGGTATAATTACATTGAATAGGTTGATTGCAAAGAGACTGTCAGTCCACTGTTGCTTTTTTTGTGAGGTCTCTTACTGCTGGGAGCCTACAACCAAATTTACATGTTTAAAATGCTGGGTAAGTAACAGATGAAATTTCAGCAGCTGTGGGCTGTTTCTTCCTTTGCAGGTCCTTCCTCTTTACAAATGGAAAAGATATATTAGCAATATACAGATAACATTCTTACATACATTATGCTAAAGCTAAGGCCTGCTTGGCTCAAATATTTGATGCAATAGTTTGTCTTAATATAGAACTAATCAAGACTCCGTCTTGACATTACCCAAGAAAATAACTATCTTCTAACAATCAACGCCACTGGCAGTAGACAATTATGCTTTCCCTCTTGCAAAAAAATGTGTATTTATAGTGTAGCGGACAACTGTGCACTGGATATATTCTTGGAAGCCAAGCTAAAGCCCTTACTTTTCTGCACAAATAATTTGGTTTTGAAAAGCTTTCCAATGTAAAAATGATGTTAACAAGTATGCTGCAGTGGCAATACCATTGAAAACTATCAAGTAGGAGTTTAAAATGCCTACGTCTTAATTTTTGTGATTTTCAAAAGGTCCATTTTGACCTCAAGTGTTACTCTTGAATCAAATAAAAACCTATCCTTGAGTTTTGCTGAGTCTTCAGAAATTGATGAAAATTTTCATCTGAACTGAGACAGCCTTCTCAAGTCATGCATCTGGTTCGTCTGTCCGCTCCCTATAAACAGTTAATCTCCTGCAAATGCAGTTCATAGTCTAGACTGGAAACCAATGTGTCCGTAGGCTCTGAAGTTGTTGATTTCAGCTGCCAGAAGATCAAAAGAACTGAAAAGTTTGCTGCTTTAAGAGTTTTATTCCTTTTGCGGCTTTTTAAAAGAATAAACTGTTAAAAAATCTTCTTGCTGGCAGAAAAAAATATTTAACACATGAATTTTTTTCACACTGTATTATAGTGTTGTGACATTCAGGAGCTAACTATGATTATATATGCTACTAATCCCTTATTCATATGAACAATATAGTATTCAAAATTATAAAATGTTTGAAAATAACATGGTTATGGCAATGGTTTTGTTTTTCTTCCTGACAGTGGAACTATTCCTTGCCTAAAAACTTTAATTTCTTATGCAGGAGGGAATTTCTCCAGGGGAAATTACACACATTAGTTAGAGGGAAGGAAAATTTGTACTCATAAATTTTAATGCGTAATTTATTTGCTTGTTTCTGCGGATTAGTCTGAAGAAAAATGTGAAAGGCAAAAGCCAGCATGTCTTGATTAATGGTCCAAAGGGCCTTTCAGGGATTAGGAATCTGGATGAATTGTTTAAAAGCATCTAGAGTTTTAAGAAGGCCCTTCTGAATGTTTTAATTTAAACCAATACCTATGTAAATTGCATAACAATAATTGTTACCATATGGTGAACATAACTGTATTCAAAAGGCCTCATTCCAATTTCACTTGCTCTGGTTTAACTCCCTATTCAATACATGGCAGTATATTCTTGTCATGTACAGCAGTAGATGAAATACAAATTGGTCACTAGAGATAAGAGAAACAAAAGCATGTGCCACTAATGCCTAGTTCATATCAACAATACAGTACTAAAAAAAGAGTTATAAAATATTTGAAATTAGCATGGTTATGGTACGGGCACCGCTGCTGCCTACCTCTGTAACAACTAGCTAGGTCCCTAAGAGGTCACTAGCTAGAAGGAAAGTAACATCTACCTCTAAATTCAAATCAAAGATAACTCCTACCAAATAAAGAGTAAAGTTTATTTTGCAGGCTTAAGCACAACTTGATAGAGTGAGAATATGTGGTGAGGCTCTGTTGGAAACAAACCCCAGTAGCTGACAAAGCTAACCAGGCATGCCACCTCTTACGAGCACATCGTACTGTGATACAAGGGCCTCCTGGTTGCAAAAATTATATTTTTCCAGTTACATTTAAAAAAACCTGCTATAGATAAATAAACATGTACTGTCAAAGACATTATGAAAGAATAATTAATTTAAAGAAATATTTACTGGATGACTGTGTTTCATTCCATTCCTGTAATAGTATCTAAATCTAACTGCAATAGGATTTTTTTTTAGGTTAGAAAAAAAAAAAAAAAACAAATATGAAGAAAGAAAAAACCAAATCTGAACTAAGCGAAAAAATCTAGTCAAGAACTTTTCCCGTTTTCACATAAACTTCAACCCCACCTTGTTTAGATAAGCCTACAGCAAATAGGTTAATGAGAAACTTCAGACCCTGTGGCTGGGAAAACAACTCAGAATGAATGTACAAATATAGCATGAGTTTCCAAACTAGAATGATGCATAGATGTCTGAATTGTTTCTGGCACGAGAGCTCATGAATTATATTTCCTCATGAAGAAAACCATGAAGTAATTTGGAATTCTCCCAACAGAGCTATCAGGTACCATATATGTATTGGAAAAAACTTACATGAATATCTGCATATGCCACAATCCTAATCCTCAGAACCAAAGATAACAAACTATATGTGATAAGAAAGCAGATGAAACATAAGAAAACAAACCTCTGAAATAAAAAGAGAAAGTCGATCGCAGCAGACTAAGAGTAGTGCCACTTACTGCAGCATTTTCAAACCGAGGGAAAGATTTCACATGTGACAAGGCTTGACTCATCACAGGACATCAAGACTGACATTGTGGAGCCCTTTCTGTATGCCAGTATCATAAATTCTGGAAAAAATAGAGTTTCCAGAGAAGCAATCCTTCAGCATGGGTGAATGAGAAAATACAGATCTCTATCAACAAAAGGAAAAAGCCAAAATAAACTTTCACTTCTCAAAAACATTTTCAAAAACTCCAACAAGCCCACAACTTGGGGGAACTTGGAGAACATAAATGGGATGAGGAAATGGGAATGGAAAAGTCTGAGGTTTTTTCTAGGTCTTTTTTGACTGTATGGGAGAATCCAGATTCAGACAAAACCCAAACCATTGACTGTTTTGACACTCAGATCTCTGCACTGTTATTGTTACCTTTCATGCCTTGGGGAAAACTCATTTTTGAAAGAAGCTGTTACCTCTCACAAAATCCCTCATTAAAGCTCTGAAGTTATTGCTGTTTCTCATGAATGCAGTTTCCTTTCACTTTTATAACTGAGAAATATTGACCTTGGTTATTTTGAACCTGCATTTATAAAGCTGGTGATGCTGATGGAATGAATCACACATGCTTGCATTTCCATTTCATTCATATGTCTTTTGAATTGGGTCTTTTTTACACATCGTATCCTGAATTTAGACTTTGGAAAATTGAATTGCTAGTTGAATTATAGTGCTAAGTGGCACTTTGGAATGTCTATTGAAAGTTCTTTTTTTTTTTTTTTCTGTTTGCCACATGCAGTACTAATTTTTGAAAGTCATTAGGGTTAGCTTATTCTTCTGAAGAACTATTTCTGGAAATGAAGAACTCCTCCTCCCTCCCCTCTCCCTGCAGCCCAGAAGAGTTGCTTGCTCTGGTGAAGTGATAGATGCCAAGCACGAGCGCCTGAGCCCCACAGTGACGCTCAGCTGGTGGATGGGATCCGTCAGGACATGCAGACCAGTTCATTGCAGAATCAGCCTTGCTGGGCAGGGTAGCTTCTAGGCACAGGTGAAGCAAGCAGTTCTCTAAACCCAGTGTGAGCCCACAGCTTATTTCTTTTGCCTTTGAGCCCTGGCAAGCTACAGCCATTGCTGCGCTGACAGGAGGCTGCTGGGTCCATGGCAGGAGGAGGGGGTGCTGGTAAGCCCGTCTTCTTCCATCTGAAGCAGAGCCAATGCACCCTCCTGAAATGATTTCCAGCCTGGAGGAAGCTTATGTCCAGTCAGGTCAGAGCAGCAATAGAGCAGCTTCAGAAAATCCATTTCGTCTATACTAGCACGCTGCTATATGATGAAATGAATATATTGCATTTCTCACAGAGCAAAGTAGATGAGCCCAAGCTTACTTTTAATTATGTCGGAGTAAGTCCAAGATGGTACCACAGCCTCTTCCAAAGTCATTCAAGCATTATGCCTGTGTAGGATGTGCACCTAGAGCTGGGACTGAATCACTTGGGCATGCTGACTAGAAAGCTAGAGAGCTTGTTTCCACTTTCTTTGGGGGCTTTCTGTCTCTGTGTTACTGCTGCCAGCCCTAAGTGCATTGGTTCTTGCTTTGCTAACAAAGAAAGTAGTCCAGTGTTTCACTTGAGTACTGGAAGAGTCTATGGAACATCTATAAATATATATACCCTGCTCCAGGGCTAGGTCTCTTCTGAATGTGATTAGCCTTGAAAAATGTGGAAATTCCCAGTGCTTTTAGACCATAAATCTGTCAGGATGCATCTTTTTTCTTACTTTGTGCTATATGGTTTGAATATGGAAGGATTTTATTTTTTTTATTCTGCTTTTTTCCAATCTGGAAGGACATGGTATTTATTTATTTATTTATTTGAGTGAAAATTCATTTTCCCATTCTTGATATTACTGTTTATTTTATGATTGAGGTCATCATAAAGGGCATCTTTGAAATGTTTTTCTTTCTTCCTGATAGCTTTTTTGATTTTTTTTTCTCTGTGAAAATACTACTTTTTAGTTGAGTGAATTCTGCTATTTCTGTTGTCTTTTCCATTAAGTTTTTTTAAAGTCAAGTGAGGGAGAAGGAATTGGAAAAAATGGCAGTTCAGTCAGCAAAAAAATTTTCAAATACATTGTTGAGCTGCCACGACTGTATCTACCATATTTCTATTGTAATCTGTTTATACTTTCTTAATCAGCCTGTGCAGTTCTCTGAAGATTGTGGCCTTAACAAGTATGGCCTGGGTCAGGTATGGTCCTTGGAGTTAAACAAGTCAGTCTTTTTCCCTCAGCTGCAACCTGTTCATTCTGTTTGTTCATGTATTAATTTAGATAATATAGATTAGAAAAAGGATAAAGGAGATATATAAATTACTTTTAAGGGCAGTTCTAAGTTACAATTCCAGGAAACAAAACACTTCTTTTTTTTTTTTTATGTTAGGTATTCTAGATCCGTATGAGGGAATTAAAATAAGACTAAGGTCTTATATTTCTTATTTTTTTAAATGAGATTAATCAATACTAAAATATCTCATCCAAAACTTTGTTACATATTCCAAAACTGAAGGTTCACAGATGATCAGAAAAAAAATTTTGTTCATGTTGCTTTGCAATATTGAATCATGTAGCTTTAGACCGTTTCTAGTGTACATCATATGGAGCTTCCTTTTTTAGCAAAAAATCTGCAAAAGGATTTTGTCATACAAATTAACATCTTAGGCTTTCTGAATGCAAATTTTTTTTTCTTAAAAAAAAATAAAGCCATCTAAATCAAATCCAAACAGAAGAAAGTATGTGTATGCAACAGATAATTTGTACAATGTTTTTACATATAGACTTTAGTGCATAGGACAAAGCAATCTTGAAGATTATTTAGCTCAGGAAATCAGTGAGGTCCCAGTCAACAAAGCAAACCATGCTGGTGGAATCATGAGTTGGTACAGGATCTCCTTGTCCAGCTCTCTGAAGGAACTCGATCTTAATAAGTATATTATGAAGTTCAGGGTAGTTCTCACATCCAAGAAAATAACAAACATTCAGGACAAAAAAAAATCAGCGTAACAAGTATCTGCTTCCTAAATTGCTGACTAGATAGGCTTTAAGCATATTCTCATATCAATCTTATATTTTGGTGGGGAGACTAGCTCATCTCATGTGTAATCTGATTTTGAAAATACTACATGAGACTAAACAATAACAAAAGAAACAGGGAAGTAAATATTTTCAGACGTGCCAGCTCTGGAGCCAGTGTGGAGCATTTGTCATGATGAATTGGTTAAATGGGCACAAAAAAGCAACTAAACAAGCTAAAGTTAGTAATAGGCAGCCACAGGCTGAAAGCTTGCCCAGTTTCTGAAGAGTAGAAAGATGAAAGATAGTAGAAAATTTATTCATGTTCTGTGTGTTTGTGTTTCCCTCAAAGAGGGTTCTGAAGAGTGTTAAGAGGAAGAAATATATTCATACATCCTATATTGTCCACAACTCTGTTGGCAGTCCGGACCATTGGCAGAAGTCAAGAGCTTTAGGAGTTTTTTCTGTCTGCTGTGTGTCCCAGACCTCTGGCATTTGCCTCAATATGGCAAAAACTGTGATATTCCTATAAACCTTCTTCAAACAAAATTTTGGTTATGCATCTCAAAACACAGCATCCAAAGGACATTTAGCCACTATAAGTGCAAGAAAACTCTGTACATGTTCTCTTTGTTTTACATCAGGGTAATTCAGAGCAAAATTCAGCCAGTGTTTTGGGTATTTATTTTGCTTATTTTTCCTGCTTTTTGGCAAGGTACATCATAGTCTGTTTAGTTAATGCAGTCTTGGTAACAGAAGATCTTGCTTCATCCATTTGCTGTTGAAGGTTGGTGGTGTTCAGGGACTTGAACACTGCTGAATTTACTGTGAAGCATTAATGGATTTGTAAAACAGCAAAATGATAACTGGCTACCCTGCTTCTCCAGTAATGATTGCCAAGAGTTTTAACAACCTCTTGAAAAGTAACGAAAATCCACTGTAGTGGCCCTTCCCTAACAGCAAAGATCTGAGTTATATCATTGCTTGCCTGGTCCGAGATTTTATGAGTCCCAGGGCACACAGCCCCATATATTGGCAAACATAGCCCAAGGGGAATGTAGCAGCACAAGATGTCCACAATCTTTGTGCTCACAAAATAGAGGCAAAAATTTAAATTAAAAATACCTCAACAAAACCAGTGTTTGGGATTTTGCTTCAGTCCCTGAATTTCCCATGTAATCAGAATGTCCAGAAATTCTTCCTGGGAGTATTCAGGCTGCTTCTTCCTTCCTTACACAGGGCATTAGTAGCAGTATAGCTGTGGTTTGGTGCCTGGGCAACAGGGTAATTTGTATTAATGCCATCATTGTTGATTGTGGTTGGAATCCATTTGCTTCTTTGTCTTTTGCAGATAGGAATTTTGCTCCCCTAAATGCAACAGAATGAGAAAAAGAGAACAACCTCTCTCCTGCAGCACAGAGTGAGATCCCAGAATGTCAGTCTCTGTGTAAAGTCCAGTCCTCTTGCCATTGCAGAACTGCTCAGATCTACATTAGTATTGTCACTGGAGAGGATTTTGGGGTGGTTAGGAAATTTCTTACTTTTTTTTTTTGAACCAGTTTTGGTCAAATAGAGGGCCAGATATGCTTAACACAGGATTATTTTTATATTCATTTTCTATTGTCTGGAATGGAATTCTGCTTCACTTACTTGCATGTCTGCTCTTTGCTGTGTCCCACATTTGGGGTAATACTCCTATGTAGATACAAATTCTGATGTAATCCAAAATACGTAGATTTCTGCATAGGCATTTACAGATTTAAAAATAGAGGAAGAGAGCACACTACTCTGACAGCACTGTGAATGGGAATTGAGCACGATTAATGCCAGAACCAAAACCAAGGTAATGACTGCGTAGGCTGTTGGTATTCTTATTATATGTTTGTGCAACTAAATTAAAGTTACTGCATGAACCCATTATTTTCATTAGCTCTGGAAGTAACTGGCTTTTTCCCTTATATTAAAATATTTTTGTTACAAAAATTGAGTTCCCAGATCCAAGATTTTCTATTAAAAAAAGTAGGTTAAATATTTGCAATCAGAAGCTAAATGTGATTTTGATATTGGTCAGAATACTACCTCAAACGTGTGAAGCATTTTTGTAAATTAACAGTCTAGAATTCATCTCACTTAGTAATCACCATTTAAAAGGTAGGCACCTAAGCACCTCCCACCTCAGTGATGGGACGAAAACAACCCCTGAAGAGAAATAGTCATCCCAGACTCTTGGGATGAATCGTTTCTTCCCAAGTGCCTGTTTCTATAAAATGCTGGTAGAAGGTGACCGGTAGTTTCACTCAAATACTTTCCTCTTAGGTGAAGTGAATCCCATCTAAGATTAATAAATTCAGAGAAATATTGGAG
Source organism: Egretta garzetta (assembly GCF_000687185.1). NCBI lineage: Eukaryota > Metazoa > Chordata > Aves > Pelecaniformes > Ardeidae > Egretta > Egretta garzetta. Next base: position 401,108 of record NW_009258667.1, read on the forward strand.
GGGAAAAAAAAAACCAAAACCAACCAAACCAGACGTTCTGCAATGCAGGGCATTTGTGTGCCTTCCCACAAGTAAAATTGTGGTTTGGGTAATAAATGTGCCTATAAATATCAGGTAGCTATGGGAATTTTTAAAGATTGTATGTTGCTGGAAGGATAAATAGAGACTGACTGCCAGTGCTAGCAGGATGGTAATCCTTCTCTCAACAAAGAACTTGTAAGTTGTTATTCATATGTGAAACATTGTAGATGACAACATTTAAGAATCAAACATAACTGAAACTGGATTGAGGTGATATGCTTAACACACTGGGTAGATTTCAGTAGTGAAAAAAAGCTATAGCCCACCAGACCCTGGGGATTCCTGAATGCTCTGTAATAAAGTTCATTTTCACCACATAGCAGATTATTGCAACAATAAAAGGCAATTTAATTTTTACCTCAGTCTCACGTGTCCCCTTTCCCCCCAACTAGCCTGTTGGCTAGCCTTCCTTCTTCAGACCTTCTGGGATAAGTAAATATTTGGAAGCTTGACCTTTAGGGATGCATCTAAAGATTTAGGAACTTGAGAGTTAGATGCTTTGATGTCACACTGCTAAAGCCTGGTCCTTGAACAGAGACCCCTGCACTTGACCTCCTACTGCACCTGAGGATGGATACCCAACTCTTGTCACGCTCACAGTACAGATGCCTCGAGCAAACCAAGAGTAAGCTCTGAGGTTACATGTGAAACACAGCCCACTTCACAGTATTTTTTTGCAGGGCTGTACAGAGGCACCGCTATATACTCAAGTTCTATAGCCTATAACCATTCTTTGAAGAGGTATGTATAGTTCTCTCTTCATTTTTGTTTTTCCAAATAAAACTTTTTTCTCTCTAAACATAGTACTATTTCCCTACTTTTTTACACCTTTGTACTCTAGAGCACAGAGCCCTAAGTGAGAGAAGGAAATTAAAATACACCTTCAGCTCAACAGCTCTGCATTCATCTCTTAGGAAGATGCCCCCACCACACAGCTATGAGCTGCTCAGGAGATGGGCAATTTTCCAAACTGCTCCAGCTGAATCTGTTCCAATGTACAGAAAGTAGTTTATCAGGAAATATTATACACTATTATTTGCTCAAATTATATACCTGGAAAAAATGACAAACCTTGGGGCTCAAGATGGCTTCATCAAGGCTACCAAGAGACAAGAAAAAAGGGTAATTGTAATAAGATTAAATTAAGCACACTTACATTTCACTAGTTTTGATACAGTTTAATCATCTTGGAGCTTCTTGCCTTTTTTGCTAACAAGAAACCTTTTCCCCAAACTTGTCTATTTTGCCACCTGTATTAACTTGTCTCATGCAAGACACCTATTTCCGCTTCCAAACCTCGCCTTTGGTATCTTCAATGCACTCAGGGAAAAAGGAAGGCAAAGTTATTCGAGCTACAAATTGCACAGAAGCAGCTCTGTAACCACAGGGGTGATGTGTGTGGTCTGGCCCTGCCTGCCAGGAGAGTGTATGCATTAAAAGATATAGGTTGATAAGATATAGACATATAAGATATTTCACATCAAAAGATCTGGGTAAAAGATATTTATATCAACACCTAAACTTGTATGCTGTATTACTATTCTGGAGGCCTGGTGAACTTTGCATCCCATTAAATCAATCTTTAATAGATACTTTGTTACTAGAAGACTGAGAAAATATCATCAGATTTTAAGGAATTTCCTCAACAATTACTTGTTGATATTGCTATCTTTGTCCTAACCTTGTCCAGTGTGACTTAGAAGTCCTTATGCCAGGTGATCTTATCTCTTTCCTTACCAGAAATTTTCTATATTTTTACAGAGGAAAAGAAAGATAAATCGCATTTTCCCTCCCTTTCCTTTGTGAGCATGAAACGGATCAGAGGAGATATTAGAAGATGACTATTAGCCCCGTGTTTGCTGTGTGTTATTGGCAGCTAAATGAGGGGAACAGCAATAAGCTCTATACTCAGGAAAAAGCCACTGCTTTGACACTCCGCTCTCTCAAGGCATATATTCAAGAGGATTGCTTCTCTCCAAGAAGGATTACTATATTTTCATTCACATTCCCTGATTCCTAAGAGTTGCTCAAGCTAGGGCTACAATGAGACATCTCAGCCCCTGAGGGCAAGCTCTATGTTCAGTGAGATGATGGTTTCTTTTTCCCCTCACACTAACCTGTAACATGCAAGTGCAATACCAAGTGCGTGGCTCTAAATTTTCAGTTACACAAAATCAGTCTGCATACCTGCAGCCAAGAATCGTCATATCAGCAGCATAAATGCACCAACAATTTCTGGTATCCAATATTTATCAGTTTTGCAGAGTAAGAATGTAGTCTTCATTGACAGTTTAATAAAAGAAAAAATATATACCAAATGTGAAACTCAAGTTGTTTGGGACTAAAATATCTTTTTTTTACAGGGTGAATTGCCTTATCAAATTCATAAGCAACTTCAAGATCTACCAAAGTAAATCCTCTTCAGGCAAAAAGAATGGACAGCAGCAGCAAAAAAATAAAACCTTCCCCCCAAAAGGCCTGGGAAAAGAAATGTCCCTGATGTTACCTTAAATATAATGAGTACTAATAGGTACCTGCTAAAATAAGCTTCCAATATAATCTTGTCAATCACACCAATGATTTGTGCGTTTGATTAACGGACAACTATGCTCCCTTTTCTTGAGTGAGTCCAGCAGGAGCTGATCCTCAGTTGACATTCACTTGGTTTCTACCACTCTCTTACCAACACATTACTCCACAGCATCATGAATGTCAGTGTCTTAATGACTGTAAACACTTTACAGGAAATAAAACTAGTTGTGATTCCAAAGAGTTACTGTCTATGCTTGGAACAGATGTTATTGGTGATCTTTGTTTTAGCTTACAGATTGTGGCTTTGGAGAGGTCTACTCTCAAATGTCTGCACAAATTAATTTGTGTACTGACATTAGAGTCTGCAACAAACACTGAGATCAGATATATGAATGGAGAAATTTTGTTTCGCTCCTGTGCCCTTTAAGTAATTCCTTATCCTAGAAGTGAGTCCACTGTTTTCTCCATGGTCTTCTGTGCCACAGATTGCTTCCAAGTCTGCCATTTGTGTCTGCAGGAGCTCCCTTAATGCACAGCTAGGCCCTCTTCATGTAGTGTCGCAAAAAAAAGAATATCCATTATCCACTCAGAAAGGAGTGGGATAAATGCAGCCAAAGATCAAAATGTAGGTTGTTCTTTTTTTTTTTTAATCACAAATTATTAAAATGAGCTCCTGTGCTCTACAAGTAGGAGGATGTCAGACTTCACCTGTTTTTCAAAATCCTGGAGTTGGTGATGAATCTCCTTCCCAGCCTATAGTGACTATAGACGTGACTACTATCTCGAGCTCTTCAGACTCTGCCTATGTCAGGCTTTATGCAGTTTAGACCAATTTCTAATCAGAGTACAACTGATGTATTTAAATATGAATCACTACATTTGGGCAGAACGAGCATGGAAATCAGTTCATTTACATTTTCCAGACTACACAAAAGTCAGTAGACAAGAACACTATTTGTGTAGAGATTTTTGAATTAAATGAATGTGTTAGTCAGCATGTGCCTTAACATGGCATTCAAAAAGTTATTTCTTAGACTGTCTTCCAGCTGTTGTATAATATTCTGATTTCATTTAGAATATGTGCAGTCACACAAATTCTGTTGACGTCAGTTGTAGTTCACTCCTTATAATTAGTGCATAATACTCTTCTCATGTTTAACGCAGGGAAGTAGAGGAACTATTAATTTTTCTAAAATAATTAAGTTGTCATCAAAATATAATGAAGATAAGAAAATTAAACAAACTCTCTTATGAGTCTGGATGAAATTTAAATGGAAAAAAATAGATTACTATCTTCATCTATTTTTTTTTCCAAAAGTAAATAATCTTATTTAAAAGAAAGATGGTTCAGCTGGTGCCTTGACAAGTGTGTACATCTGTCACATTAGGAGCAACCCCCAAACACTTAAATAAATGAATAATTAAGGACATCATAAATCTTATGCCACCCACATAATTATGTCACTTCAGTAATTTATCACTCCATAAAACAATGGGCTTGGAATGGATTCCTCTGGTGCAGAAGTATCAGAGTGCTGACATTCAGCTTAAAGGTAACTTTGTCCCCCACCAGCTCTTCTCCTGAGCCCAAAATCAATGAAATTCACATTGAAATAAATGGAAAAACTCTTATTGACTCTAAAAAGCCTCAAAATAATGCAGACCTATTCATAGATGGAAGACAGGGTATAGGCTATTGTTCTTATTCACGCCTATTCTAAGCTTGAAGTAGTAATTTTAATGTCTCGATTAAAAACAAAACAAAAATCTAGTTCAAAATGCTATTACAGTAAAAAATAAAATTAAGCCTGGAAATAAGAAGGTCTGGAGGTAAATAAGTAATTCTCAAGAAGGGCATCAGACTCAGCACAGTCAATGCAACCCTCACTCTGCAAAAGCTTCCACCAGTCACTCATTTAAACCTTTTGCAAAACTGCATTGATAAACGTGTACTTTAGGAAGAAATGTAAGTGCTGATGCCAAGACTAAACAACAGATACTTCTTTTTACTCAAGCCTGTGGAAGAATATCTATTTTTCAGAAGAGAATCTGGAAAAATTTCCTTCAAAATATATTTGCTGTTCTTCCAATTTCTAAAAAAGACTACTTTTCATTGTCGCATTGTTCATTTGTATCTTTTGGCATGACCACAGGGATGGTTACATCTTGAAGATAACATCTCTGAGAGCTGCCAAACCTTGTCAAGACAGAAAATCCAATGACTAGAAGCATTATTAGTTTGACTGACTTCGAAGAACTCGATCCATGAGCAGACAGAAAGAAAATACTCATTTGCAAGGTACAGCCTTGGGCATGTGGGGCTTTTCTGTGCACTTAGTCTCAGGCCCAGTTAGCCCAGCATACACAGCTGAGAAATTGCAGCCTGTTTTCTACCATCTAAATAGGGAAAGACCTGGGACCTGATCCAAATCTCAGTGAAGTCAATGGGCATCTTTCCACAGACTCCAATGGACTTTGAACCAGGCTCTTTGTTCCAAACACTGCTAGTAAGCAAAACTGTGAGAAAGTATTATGAGTGGTTGCACTACTGAGCCTCTTTAGGAAAAAACCTCATCTGTGAGATGTGACTATGCACATGTGAGCGTGTGGGTGTGTATACAGATTATATACAAACAGAAGAAAACCTTTTTCATAAGCAAACTGCTTTCCTTACATGACTCCCTCCTGTCCCAGCTATTTTGACTGAAAGCACTGTAAACAGAGCAGGACAGAAATTTGTATCATTCAGACAAGGATTTCTCTTGGGCCAGTGTAAGAGCAAACAGAATTAAGTCTCCTCTTGAGCGAGGCATGAGATATGTCTTAGTCTCCTCATATGTTCATGCAACCTAAGCTTTCCATGACCCCATTGTTTTTGTTTCCATCTTTTCACGACTACTTGACATCACCCACACTGGCCTTACATTGGATGGCTCCTTGCCTTTCCTCCCTTCTGTGCCACTGCACCCAAATCCTAGGCGGGATTTGGAAAATCCTGCCCATATCCTGAATAAACTGATGCTGTTTCTCCAGGGCAATTCTTAATGACTGAGAAGGAGAAAGAAAAAAAAAGTTTAAAAAAAAAAAAAAAAAAGATTTTTCCATTAATTCTCAATGAATTTCCATTGAATCTGCCCATGTCTCCCTTCCAGGCTCCAACTCAGTCTCTTTCAGCAGTGCCTGCAGTGGAAGATCTTTACAAATGCAGACTTAACCTTGTCCAGCCTATTTACTCCTTTCACTGCCAGGCTCCCTTGATTCTCATACAGTCTAATTAATTCATAGTTCATACTATGCAAAGGTACAGTTTCAGGAATTTACATTAACTTAGCTCAGAAAATCATTTTACTGTGCCATAAACAAAAGAGCAAAATTATCCACACAAGTGATCTGTGAAGAGAGCAGGTCCCCAAATCTGCTGCTGAAAAAGCCAGTGATAGCCTCCTCATGTTTGTCTTGCTGACCCAGTTGGTAGCTACAGTGTTAGCTGCAAATATGTAAGTTCTGACTCGTAACTGAAAAGGAGATTCTGTTTCAGCCTGAGTTTTGGCTGTAGGAAATAATGCACTGCATACCACCAAGTATCTTGTAATTCATCCTGAAATCCCCCAAATTTGTCAGCCTCACTGCTGTTTCCCATTCTATCCGTTTGCTGTAGAGCTACAGACTGTTCCCATACTGTGAACAGTCCATTCAGTTCTTCTTCCTAAGCACTTGTAGATACATGATTGAGGGTGATGGGTACGACTACAATGCAGGCTGCTTCTCAATATGATAACTAAGCCTTTGTTAAGGTCTTCCATACCAGAGTTAATTCAGCCAAGGGTACCACAATGCTATTGAGCAAGAAGCAACCCTCCTGCTCAAAACTTAGGAACAAAACCCCATTTTTGAATAGGATTCAGGGATTTGGGGTAGATTGTCTGGTTGGTGGGGGGATTGGACTCTCCTTATAAGCATGTCACTGCTCCAAAGCTCTGTAATGTAAGTTTTGGTTGTTCTTGAAGGGCACCTCAAGGAGAAAGATCGTTCTTGACAAAATTATCTGAGAGAAACCTGGATCCAGCTAAAGTCAACAGGAATTTTGCCACTGAATTTACTGAGACCAATGTTGCACCTCAAGGTCTGCAGATATCTTACAACCCTATTGGATCTGTTCTTGTTACATCTGATCAGGAACATCTTGTTAGGGAAAACACAGGAGCTAAAGCACTTATCTGTACCGGATTGTCTCCAGTACCAATTCCCTTTTAGCTTCCAAGCAAGGCATGAAATGTAAAAACGAGCACTGTTCTCACCTTCTGGACAGCGTCCCAGCCACCTGCCTGAAAAGCCACTATGTAGAAGCTTGGAAACTGTCTTTTTTTTTCTGTTTTTTTTCCCTCCACAGGTAGCTTTGGTTATGGCCTGAAAAGCAAGTTTCACTTGTTGAGTTCCACAGTCGCTTCTCCTGTTTTGGGACACGACTTTTGTTACATTGAGGCTGAAGGGAATATTCAATACTCTAAACCTTAGGCCTGTTGCAGATGCCTAAATCAGGAGTCCAAGTCCAATGTGTCATCTCTGATGGCTCGAGAGGAGGGTACAATGCGCATAAGTTAGGCACCTACCTACCTACCTACCTACCTACCTTCATTGACTGTCAAATTCAGTGTGTTCAAGGAGAAGGGTAAAATTTACTTCCATGCAGGCTACCCAAGCAAGAAACAAATCTTGATCTCCTAACATTGATATTAAATACAGATTGTGATCAGTAAACCATAAACTGTTGAAAAAAGGTCAGGGCTGAGAACCACCCAAAAGTCTGAATAGTTCTCAAAGCTATTCAAATCCCTTTTATCTGCTGAACTGGGTTGGACAATCTTGTGAGAACTGTTTTTTTATGAGCTTTTTTAGTTCTTTCTGCTTCTGGATAAGCTGTAAATAGCCTGAGAAAAGGCTTTCTCATAGTATTTTGGCTATTCCCATTCTAGCCCCAAGAGACCTGAGGCAGTGTGAAAACAAAGATGGAAAATAATTTTTAAGATTGCCTAAAAGCTTGAAGTTGAAAGAGAGGTGCATGATAAGAGGGTTAAGAAGAAAGGAGTAAGGTAGATGATGAGGCCAGTTTTTTGATCCAAGATGACCACCCTTACATGAGAAGTTGGGATGACAGTTGGCAAGACCATAAAAATGCAAGAACAGCCCCACTCAGACCAAAGATTTGTCTAACCTGGTATCTGACCAGCAGCAGATGCCAAGTTAAAAGTACAAGAACAGGACAAGCACATTTTCATACCTCCCTGGGGCTGCTCCCAGTGGCTTGTGTTTTATGGTTTGCTTGAGCCAGTGACGGCATCCCAGTGCTGAGCACTGCTTATTCAGGAGACGGGCTCTGCAGCCCCTTCCCATGGGGTGCAGGCAGACTGTAGTTCCTGCGCATCCTCTTTCTATCTGCAAACTCACCGCCCACCTACCAGCAGCTTTCCTCATAAGGCACAAACAACCCCCATTGCTCTGAGCTGTACAGCAGACCATTCACAGGCTGTGAGCATCTTATCAGGAAAGAAATATTGGAAGAGGATTTGTCTTATTCGTATCAGCCTAGAAAACAATTCAAAACCACTGTGGGAAATGAGGGAAGGGTAGAGGGAGGGATGGGAGATGAACCTTCCTCCCACTGACTGCTATTGTCAACAACAGCTAATTTCTCCCTGTATTCAGGTCCTGGCTTGTGTGAACAAAAACAGAAGGAGAGCTCTGTCTCCCAGGAGACAGGCATTCCGGAGGGCAGACTTTGACCTGCTCAGAACCCTGGTTGGGAGAGTCCCTTGGGAGATAGTCCTGAAGGGCAAAGGGGTCCAAGAAGACTGGGTGTTGTTCAAGGAAGAAGTCTTAAAGGCACAGGAGCAGGCTGTCCCCATGTGCCGTAAGACAAATCGGCGGGGAAGA
>NW_009258667.1:411237-441857 GCF_000687185.1 Egretta garzetta
ATTAGGAAAAACTTCTTCACCGAAAGGGTTGTCAGGCTCTGGAATGGGCTGCCCAGGGAGGTGGTAGAGTCCCCATCCTTGGAGGTATTTAAAAGAAGGATAGATGAGGTGCTCAGGGACATGGTTTAGTAGTGGGATGGCAGGGTTAGGTTAAAGGTTGGACTCGATGATCTTAAAGGTCTTTTCCAACCAAAGCGATTCTATGATTCTATGAAAACAGGGAGAGGAAGCTATGGCAATCAGGAGGCAGAATTACCTGTCAGGAAAGCACTCGGTCAAGCACACATCTGTATGTGTTTCCTGCAAACACTCCGCCGGCCTGGTGACATCCATCAGCACAGCTCACCCCGGCCCTACAGCCATCGCTCGCTGCTCCCTGGGAGCGGAAGCACAGGCCTGAGGACAGCAGAGCATCCATGCGTAGGGCTGAGGGCCACGTGGGAAGTGGAAAATTGCATGGAGCATTGTGTTAAGAGCAAATCCCAATGCCATAAGAAGCAATTACAGTCTTTTAAATGAGGATTAAGCTTCATGAGGCAGAGAAGAAGGGAGGACACTGGTTGATCTTATTACTGAAACGTGTTTATTACCATGTAATATATCTGCATATTATAACAGATTATATTACTACTAAAACAGAAATCACAAAAAGTCCTGTCAATAAAAAGGAGGCAACATGTGTTACAAGTGTACTTTCTATCCTGGTATGTCATGGTCCCCCTTGTAGAGAATGGGGTGGGAGAGGACCCAGGTGCTGTAAGTGTTAAAGTAGGCGAAACAGAATATGTAGCCATAAGAGGTATGACTGCTATCCTTGCATAGCTGACTCAAGAAGGTAAGGCCAGCAGAATTAAGAAACTGAATAAACCTCATGGCATTTATAAAATCCCACTCACAAACACAGCGGGGTGCAGGAATATTCTCCTTACAGACAAATTGTCCTTCCTTTAACGGCTAGGCAGCTGGCCGGCAGGGATTACTAACCTCATTAATATCTCATGTTTAGTTCTAGCTTATAAATAGAGCCACAATTATGCAAGTACACGGTCTATGCAACTAGAGTGTTCTTATCGCTGTTTCCCTCCTGTCCTCTTCTCCAGTCTCTCCATTTATTTTATTTGTTTATTGTGTCTGAATTTAGGCTGTTAGCTCAAAGATCAGAAACATTTGTTTGTACAGTTAGCATGATGAGATGATCTTGTTCTGATGGGAGTTGTTGTAATACAAATATAATACAAATGCTGCTAAATTGTTAATGTTGTTAATCATTGACAAAACCCTTTTGCAGTTATTTTACTAGCAAAGTAATAAGGACTCTGGTGAGCAGTATCTGGATTAAAGCATTGGAGACTCAGGCCAGAAGCTACGGCATATTCTCACCTTTTCCTCCCACCTCCCTTAGATGATTTACACTGTGATCTCAGCTGTCCTTTGGCTGTCTCTTGGTTCCTTGCAATCTTGGACTAAAGCCAATTGCTCGTTCCTGGAACCAGCTCTCTTTATGATCACTTCCCTTGCTCATGTGTGTTGGGGAAGACATCAATGATATAAATCCTTAGTGTGAACATAATTCTTTTCTGGTAGATCTGCTAAAATTGAACAATCAGTGGGAAAAAAGACAAAAAGTTATGTTTTTTCTTTCTTTAATATGAAAAATTTAAACTAAATTTTTTGCCTGTCCATCAACAAAATATTTCACTTGTGTCGTTGCCCTCAATCGTGACGTAATCCTCTGTAAAACTGGAGGTAGGTCATCAGGCTAGGTTAGAGCCCTAGGGTTGATTTCTCTGCTCTTTTTAAAAGGTTCTCACATTCCCCACCATGTTCCTGCCCTGCTCTGCATGAAGTATAAAATACCAATACTGTCACTGAGACGAAGGATGACTTTATGGGATGGCTGTTGCCCCTTCCTGTGTGCAGTCGTGCTTCAGTGACTTCATTTCTGTGATTAGTATTTTATAGTGAGCGGTAGATTATCAACAGGGGAGTGAGATGCTTGGAAAGTGGCAGCGATGGATGCAGATCTCTTAAGGAGAAAGAGCAATTTAATGTATGTTCTCCATTTCTTGGGTAAAAGCCTAACTGCTGTATCCCACCTCTTCCAGCATTTTGTGAATCTAACTGATGACTTCTCTTTCACTTTTTTGATCAGATTAGCTCTAAAATAAATAGAAAATAAGTTATTAATAACTTTTTATAGTATGAAATAAGTGTATAATGAGTAATGATTTTCATTAACAACTTTTCTCTGAATTCAATCTACAGTTACAAGTGGTTAGAAGTTATTCAAAAGCATATTTTCTACTTAATAAATGGCTTATGTGGAAAAAGTCATCCAATGCTAACATTAGCTACAGACAAACATAATTCTCCCGTGGCTGTTTTCAGGCTGTTGTTGGACTCTTCATGATTTCATGTTGCAGATGAAACATGATGAGGACTGTGCTGCAGAAAAGTAGTTATACACATTTTTTGTAGCTGTGAATTTACACAGGACAGTAAAGCTCAGCTGCATCGACTTTTTTTGTAGTATCACAGTGCAACTCTGAAATTTTGCAGAAGTTTCTTGATATATTTCACATCAATATTTCAGAGCATCTGAAAATGATTTTTACACTATACAAAATGGCAGCCAAGACATAGTATGCAACTAATGAAACAGCAACCAATAACCTCTAGCAGTCAGCAACCCAGTAAATCAGTTCTTTTCTTTTTTTTTTTTTTTCTGAGAAGAATTACTGTAGCCTGAAGTTGTAAAAATTAATCTTGCAACAAAACCTTCTCATATTACTTCAGGATATCTATTTAGTTTCCCTTTTTCCAGCTTGTCTTCTTCCTACACCCCTTCTTTTGTTTCCAGACAGGCTGTGTGAGCAAAATTTTAGGGCCAGCTAACAGATGTCTTCATATAAACCTTCACTTAGGGAAAAACCAAAAATGCATTGGCTGTATCCGTACAAATAACTTGGTTCGTTCTTGAACTCCAGAAAGTCCTTTAAAATTATTTGTAGTGTTTCATAAAAGTCATCAGTTCATTCAAAACTTGAGTCCACCACTTGAGCTCTGGTTTTTGGTATTACTGGGCAGTGATGAAGACTGAAGTCCTGGCCTGCCATGTAGATGTAAAAAGCAGTCAGGATGCTGGCTTTCACAGGAAGCACCAACTTCACACTGACACTGTGTACATGTGGTCCTGCTCCTCTGCATCCTCCTCCTCTTCCATCCCCAGCTGAGCTCTCACTCCAGGGCTCAGAACTGGGACAGGCAGTTGAAGTGCTTGAAGTCCTGCTGGTTTGCACCCGGAGCTGGAGAAAGTGCTGCTCCACTGTGCTTACAAACAGCACCTTGTTTCGTATTTGTTGCATCTGTGTTCTGCCACAACACTGCAGATGGTTTTGTTTTTTTCTTCTGTGTATATTTATAAATATTCCATCAGCTTAAAACAAATAAACAAAACCGTCCTTCAGGCATACATAGATATTCAGCGTTAATTTAGAGGCTGAAAGGGTAAAGGAAGAGGATTAGTAGAATAACACTGAACAGACTGACAGCCTTACAGTGATAAATTAGAAATGTATGATTCCTCCATGACAATGTGCTTGAAGTCAGTCATTTAAGGCCGTGGTTTTGTAGACTTAACTACAGGTTAAAAAGCATTTTTACTCCCTCAAAATAAATTAACAAGGAATTTTCAGGAATTAGCACAGCAGCCTTTATGGAAATGTTCCACTGAATTTAAATACAACTAAAAAAACTTGAGGGGAGGTTGTGCGAATTAAATAGGTTTATAAAAAAAGTTTTAAATTATAGAATTTGAAAAGAATGAAATAATTGTGCATAATTTTGAGCTTTTAGAAAATTAATTCACTAGCATATCTCTACTGTAGAGTTCTCTGGAAGTTTTAAATAAATTCAGAAATATCATTCTCTGTTCATAAAGGACAGAAATATTCAGTACAGATTTTTTTACTGACTAAAAATGTTGTGTGCTTGGCAACCTCATTGAGTTCATTAGCACCGCGCAGATTTGATGACAATGGTTTGAAACGCAGAAAGCATCAGCTAGAGATCAAACCAGAAGGGAGTGAAAACAAAGGAGAGTGCTCTGTGCAATACCCTTGGAAGAGGAAAATGCCTGCTTTCTCAAAGGCATTAGGGATGTTGGTTTTCCAGAGTCAATACAGAAAACCTTTTTTTTGCTCCTATTTAGAGCTACCATCTAATCTGGGTTCACCACTGCAGTCTTCAAAAGGTGCTGAGCATGTTTAATCATTTATGGTATAAATTGATGTGTTAACTGTAAAGCTCTTAACATCTAGACTGCAATTTTTTTGTTTCATTTAATTCTTCCTCAAGAAGGTACTTACTGGTTTTAGTTCTCTGTAAGCCACCAATTTCAGATGAAACAGGAATACATAGAAAGTAGATAAAACTCACTCGATATTGTTGTATAACACTCTAATAAACACTTTCTGTGCCATACACACCTGCAGTTATTAACTGTTTAATAAAAAAATGCAAATATACTGCAAATGAACTGGTTTGCTTGCTAAAAGCCCATCAGTGTCATGATGATAAGGCTAAAGTAGCATTACTAAATATTTTTGCTCTATAGCTATTCTGGCAGAAATTAATGTGGTAGGTGTTGGTTAATGTTGACCAACACTTTCCATTTCAGAGTTTGCTTGAAGTTCCCTACAATGTTTTATAGAATAGAATAGAATAGAATATTTCAGTTGGAAGGGACCTACAACGTTCATCTAGGCCAACTGCCTGACCAATTCAGGGCCCACCAAAAGTTAAAGTGTTTTTTAAGGGCATTGTCCAAATGCCCTTAAACACTGACAGGCATGGTGGGGGTGTTGCTTATAACAATTGCACATTAAAACAGTCATTCCACTGAGAAATTAAGGGACTTCTGTGGTTTGGAGGATTGTCCTGGCTTTATTCCTAAGCAAATCTTCTAAAATTTGAGTATGTTGCAACGTTATGAAAAATCATTCAGCAATAGAAAGTTGCTATTATTTAACAGCTAGGTAACTCTCCTGAGATTTTATTTGTACTGAGTATGCTGCAATTCATGCCTGCACAGTTTGAGTTGTTCTTTCCTTGCAATTGCTCTTTTCTCTTGATGGTGCTGAAAACATTAAGAAGGTTTCGCTGTTCTTTCAACATACTTATTGTATGGAAGAGAAAGTAATGGCATGAGAGAGAGGGGGAGAGAGAGTCTGCATGAAGCACAGAAAGAGGAAACAGAAGAAACAGAGGAAAAAATGTTCAGGGTATAATATAAAAATGATGCATAGTTAGTAAAACCTAGAATCCTGAATGCATGCCAGAAGAGCATGCTGATATCCATGATAAACACTTCAATGATACTAAGAGGTTATTTACCTATAGGATATATACTGTTGTTATTTTACCATTTTTGCAAATTGAAAGGACATCCAAAATTAACTTAATTAACATAGTGGTTGCAAAATTGAGCTTTCAAAAAATAAAAAATACAATCTATGCATAGGTGTCACATGCATAGGTGCTATGATGAGGTCCAGGAGACCTAAATCTCACCGAAGAACCTAATACTGAACTCTCAGTATTGCTGGACTAACAAATGGGCCTAAGAGAGCTCACTCATCCCACACAGAGTGGCAGCTCATGGCAGCAACACGTACTCCTGTCCTCCCCCGTGGATTTCAGAAGCCCTTTTTGGCACTAGTGGCAGGGTACAGAGGTTGAAGCCTTGAAGCAGGCAGAGCCCATCCTGTAGTCAAGAACCTCCATGCTCAGGATGCGATTCTATGATCATTGTGATGGCTATTCCCTCAAAATTTTGTTCCTTATACTTACACATTTCACCCCATTTATAGTTTTCTTTAATTTCCTCCTCCCTCATTCCTCTTTCCTTCCTCTCCCTCTTCCCTTTTCCTCCTCCTGTGCTCTCTCCCTGCCTCCTGTTCTCCCATTTCCATGAGTAACTGTGATGTGTTTTAACAGACAGTAGCAGGAAAAGCTTGGATACAAAATACCCACATGCTTATGTCATTCTTGATCTGTTTTCTTAAGCTCCCATTTCCCAGACTTTACATTACCAGTCCCATGCTGGTGTGGGAGCACTTGCCCAGTGGTGGCTGCAATGCTCTACGGACAAAGACAAGCGGATCTCTGCCTTTGCCTTTGGTCTGGTCACATTCCTTTTTTAACTCTCCACCCACAAACTTCTCTTCCGTTGCTCTTCTTAAAATTGTTATTATCACAGATAGCTCTGTCTTGGGACTTCTCAAGCTCATCATCCTAGAGAGGGAAAGACCCTCTCTTTATACAAAGTTTATGCTGGTTTCTTGACCATTTCACTGCTTACATTCTGATTAGACAAGGTCTACAACTCACTTAGGGGCCTTTCATTATATTTATCACAGGAACATTTTGGCCAAAAGACCTTCCCAGACCTCCCTTATGCCACCTCTGAAAACACAGCCGTGTAAGCTGAATGATGAGGACAATCAAGAGTTTATGTTTTTGCAACAGCCTGGTGGGCAAGGGTGCCAGCAGTGAAAAGGCTGCTGCACGCTGGAGGTGTGGGTGTGCTGTAGTTCATTTGCTATTTTCCTATCTGAGAGTGGATTGCCTTGGCTTTTTCTACCCTGTTCAGTTTTATGGGGGGAAACAAGCCATTGTTTTGAGCTGAAGGCTGAACTACAAGCAAAAGGAGGCTTGAGCTAGGACTTGGTGGTTGTCTGTTTTGTTGCCTTAGGTAACAGAGGAATGTGGCTTTCTGGCAGCAGCAAAGCACCAATTAATATTTAAAGATGGTTATGAGGGCTTCTTTTTCTACAGTCACTGGTGACTGAGGAGATTGGAAGTGTTTTGTCCTGGCTAGTGTAGTAACGGCTCATCTCCCGGGTATACCCCCCCACATACCTAAAATCCCATGGAAGGTTGCCTGACTGTTGTCACCAAGGGACCATGTGAGGTGCTGATGAGATTATTGTCGGCTTCAGCCAGGCATGGAGGCTTCCTGCAGGAGGTGGCATCCAATCTTTAGAGGATGATGTACATGGATCATGTTGGTAGGCTTGGCCTGAAGGCCTGGGATGCCAGAGGGGTTCTCCGCATGCTGTCCTTCAAAAGAGCTGAGGCCATGAAGGAAAAGGCTCGTCACCCTCTTGCTAGCAGTCTGTAGGAGCAGCGAGGCCCTTGGAGTGGAACTAAGCACCATCGCAGAGGCTGAAGTTTAGCCTGGCTTCCCCCTCCCTCTGCTGCAGAGGTCTGGTTGCTCACGTCAAAGGCAGCGCCGGCTGTGCCAGGCTGTGTGGCAGGTCGCAGGGCGCACAGTGCGGAGATGAGGGGGTAAGCACTGGAAAGCCCTTGCAGGATGGTAGAAAGGCAGTGGGAGAGACGGCTTTCTGGGAGCATCGGTCTGGCATTCGATGTTGATTTCATTGGGGCTGGCTGAAGCACTCTCACCAAAGTTTCTTAAAATTGCAGTTTGTGGGTTGCTAGAAAGTACTGTAGGAAGTTTTAAGCAATTAGGCTCCAGGCATTTCAGCTTGGAACACAAAATTAGGTAGTTAGCTTTTGACCTTCATCTCTAGGTCCCTACAAAGGGCTAATAATAATGTAGCACCTCAGCTGGGTGCCGTGAAAATTAATCCATTACGTATGTGAAGTATCCGACTACTCTGAAACTGAGCACATCAGAACAGCCGTTGAGAAAATTGACAAATATCTGTTCTGAGGAGGGTTTGGATAGCATGAATTAAGTAGGATCTCTAAGGTCACATACTGAATAAAATAAAAGGAAATATTATATATCCATGCACTGAATGAGGCAGAGATACTGGGGAAAAAATATGATCATGTAATGAAGGTCTGAATTGTAATGCGCACACCAGAAGGCCAAAAGAAAGTTTCAGGCAACCTTAAGCCTTGCATTCTGAACTCAACTCTCCTCTCCTCTCCTCTCCTCTCCTCTCCTCTCCTCTCCTCTTTCTTTCTTTCTTTTCCTTTCTTTTCCTTTCTTTTTCTCTTTTACTTCCATCCTTCTTTTTCTCCCATTTCTTTTTCCCTCTTTCTCTTTCTAGAACAGCATTTTTGAATGTAATACCATTTCTGCCACCATGAAAGTGACTTCTACACATCCAAATAACAACTTTTTAGAAGGCAAATCCTACCAAGCATCTCAAATTGACTGGATTTTCACCAGCTTTTTTAGAGTTTGATAACATCCAGAAAAAAATCAGAATACTCAGATGGTTTTGCTCTAACATGTGCTGAGCATGTGACTCATCTTTACTGTGCGCTGAGATCCAGCAGAACTTGGATCCAGGACTTAGAGAACAACAGACCAGAGTGACATTTCAAGTTTGTTGGTTTATGTTTTTAAAAGGAATAAAATTCCTAAAACAACGAGAGAGACTGGGGCCACTGATCCATACAGCAGCATTAAATCACTTAGAAAACATTTCAAAACTATAATTGCAACCAGTTGCACGGTGCTAATGGGCAGAGTGATGAAAGAATTAGATAACACTGCAATACTGAAGTATAGGGTGGGATGAAAAATGAGCTCGTAGCTCGTGTTTGCTCTTTATAATAACCCTGTTTGTGCAGCGTGATCTGTACGGTTACCTCGGCAGTGCCCAGCCGGACAGGCCGGCGCAGCAGGAGCCCCTCGTGCCCACTCACGGGACGCCGGGCTCTCTGCCAGGCACCCACGCGGGCAGGAGACATAGCACACTTCATGCATGGCCATTTCGGGGACTACTGCTTCTGAGCAGCAAACCCACAGCCCCGACCCCTGCCCTCAGAGCTAACAGAAACAGGTAGCAAGTATCTGCTTGTTGTGTGATCTTGGAGAAGTCACTTCACTTCTTTTTGCCCACAATTCTTGAAAGTTTGTGTCTGAACAGCGTCCAAAGGCCTGGAGCCCAGGGCTAGGTCTGTCACAGGAGTGGTCTCTGGGTGCTATAGTAACGCAACAACTTGCTATTAACTTTAGAGCCCTGCCGAATCTTTCTGCAAATGTTTGGCAGCATTTGCAAACCACTGGTAATGCTTCCTAAATATTTAAGGCTTCCGTGCCACAGCAGATGAAGCACCTTGCACCAAAAGACCGGGTGAGAGCTCAGCAGTTCTGAAAATCTGGTTGTTTTCATTTAAATGATTACATGGAAGACTAGCTCTTCTTGTCCTGTCTTCTTCCCACGTATTTTTGTGAGCACTTAAGACTATTAATGATAGCACAATGATGACTAAAATTCAGGTTCATGTGTTTTAAAACAAGAATGGGCTGTTATTACTAAGTAGTCTGCCTTCCTATAGAGGTGACTAAAATTTTCTGTACAATTCCTTCACTTACAGTTCACCTACAGCATATATTTAAAAAAACCCACATCTGATCAGACCAGCATCTGTCTTTAAATAAAGATATCTCTCCCATTCTTAAATAAGCTACTTAGTAGATCATTACTCAGAATTGTCAGAAAATACTTTTTTCCACTGACAAAGTAATTTGAGGATGGGGGTAGGATTCTACTTGAAAAAGCCAACAGAGAGTTGCAGGGAAATGCATTTCAAGTAAATTTTTCTTTCATTATTTTATGCAAGCAAGGTTACCTAGCTGAATTACAACTTCCAAGATGCACTGCAGTCTTTATTCTTCTCAAAAGAAGCATAGTAAATCATTGGAGATAAAAAAGGAAATACCAATTGCAATGGAATTCCAGGTTCTGGGTGGCAATCATAATTGTACCAAAGCCAAAATATTTTCCATGTGAATATTTACATTCAAAAACATGTGAAAAACAGAAACATGATGAAAAAGGTAAGAATTAGAGGTAATAAATGATCTTTTCCTAATACTATTTTTCCTCAGCTAAAACCCCCAAACAAATACACTCTCTTCAAAGCCACAGAAGACAGTGCTGTGACCGACAGCCAGAATGCTTCCAGTTCTGCTTGAATATTGGAGCAACGTGTGATGTTCCAGGGAGTTTTTCTGCCTCTGAACAAGCTATCAAGAAAAATGAGAACAGCTTAATGCTGGTGTGGAATTTGGGAGAGAGCTGTTCAGTTTCCTCCTTCAGCACAGACTTCCTTCCTATCTAACTCTGAACCTGTCGTTTGGGTCTCAGTTGCAGGAAAGGCTCTGATAGCCTGATGCTGAGCCTTGCAATGCCCAACTTCTAAGTTGCTGGTCTCCAAAGTAGGAGTCAATAACACAAAGATAGGTTCTAGATCTTTCCAATGCACAAAGAAATAACAAACAGGATCGTAACTGGCAACACATGAGGCAGGGAGGCTGTCTGGAATAGTCAACAGGCTATAGCGAGCATATTTTGAGCTCTGCCTCGTGTTAGGTCCTTGCTGAGGGTTGCGGAGTGGTGCCTCTCTTAAGACACAAATAGTCTGGCTAGCTCTATCCCCTGATGTGCCAAAACTCTTTAAAATTTTTTTGGGCAATACTAATGATTTTTACAGCTGTTCTCGTGCTCTCTGCTTTTGTTATCTCTGAGATCCAGATTTAGTTCCTTCCTCTGCTGTATCTTTCACATCAGTGGAAGTGCCCTAATTAGCAACTGCCAGCTACTGTAGGGCCTGGGAATTCTTTGTCCCCCTAGTGAAGCTCGACTGCTTTGCATAAGGCAGGGATTCGTGGGGTAAGAGATGAAGTCCCTAAATGTGAGCCTGCCATGGCAGGCTAACGGCTGGGGGGAAGGAGTCCTGTGTTTCAGCCACTGCCCCAAGCACTGCTCATGCATCCAGGCTGAGAGCTGTTTAGGTAAAATGCATAAGCAGCATTCAGGCAAAACACATAAGCAGCATTTTGGGACTCAGGACTGTCTTTCAAAAATTCTAAGCTGCTGAATAAAGGGGGGAGCTTTCACCTGTGCTTTAAAAGAAAGAGCAGACAAAATGGATTCATTTACTGTTTGCGGGGGGGGGGCGGTTCAGATTCCCAAACACAGGAGCAACAGATGCGGACCTGTAATTCATGAATCTGGAATGGCCTTTCGGACAATTTCTCCACAAGCTACTACACTCTGTTAAGACCTCAGGTCCTTCAGGACATTTGCAGAAGCAAAGCATCATGCAGCAGGGAAGCTCATCATCAAGAATGCAGCATCTGTGAGGTTTTCACTCCTCCAACAGTAAGCAATGGCTGAATCAGAGTTTTGGGGACCACAGTTTTGTACTTGCCCTCTATTTTCTGCACAATTGGCTTTTTTCTTTCATGGTTATTTTACTAGTTTATTCCTTTATCATTTAATCTGTTTGTGTCTCAGTCTCTCGTCTATGAAACCAGGGGGATGGCCTACCTGAGCTATCAGCTGACCTCTGAAAGCAAAGGCTATACAGATTTTGAGTCTTTATCATTGTCATTAGGATCATATAACTAAGGCAGATGCTTAAAATAAAGCTGAAGTTGAGGACATGTATTCTTAGAGCAGTATAAATCAATTGTCTCATTTAAAAAAGGTGATACCCAGAAAAATATTTTTGGTTAATTCCATGTTTTCTTTGTTTACAGTGGACTTCCATATGCAGCAGAGTGTACTGAGGACAGAGGGGTTTTGCATTCAAGTAAAAACCCCCGAAAGTCAGGCCACCCTTGTTGCTACTGAAAGATATTAAGTTGCCAGAAATTTTATGAAAATAGCTGAATCAAAAAGGGAAGAATTCCATCAGTCTATCAATCCCCACACAGGAGAAGAATGCAGTAGTAGTTCAGGCCTTGCTACGAAGAAGAGAATTCATGGAAGACAGAAATGTTAGAAATGTTCTAACCATGGGAAAAATGTCAGTGGGAACTTTCCCTTATTAGGCACTGATGAATGCACTCCCCCCTCAAGATTCTTCTTCCATGTGAGTTCCCTGCACTAATGTTCTTACTTAAAGCTAAACACAAATCCTTAAACCCCCTGTTTTCTTCCATTGCTCCTGCAATTACTTTTTCTGTGGTTGATCCAATTTAGAGTTTAAAATTCTAGTAGCCCATACTTTTTTCTAGAATAAAAGTTTTGTACTTTGGAAAGTCTGCTTGTCGGTTTCAGTAGCGAGTTTTTAAGCAATTGAATCAATTACATTAGATGCTTATGGAAAACCTCAGCTCTTCCTGTAGGTTTGCTCTGCTAGATAATGCAAGCTAAAATACAATTTCCTCCCTCTATAGTATATGGGGTTTAATGAGGTTGCAACTAAAAAAAAAAAAGCAATGCCCCTTTTACTCTAATATGGGAAGAATCTAAAGTCTATCTGGAAAGATTAGTAGAACAGTGACATATCCTAGATCAGAAGTGACATCCCAAGACCAATGGCAGTGAAACTAGAGTTATGCGGAATAGAAGGGATTTTCTCTCACACTAACAAAAATGTTCTGGGTTTTCACAGCTCTTTATTATTTGTTACTTAACTTCAGGAACTGAACTAACCCTTTTAAAAATATTCGGCATTCATCACATTTTGAAAAAGTTATTAACAGATTACAACAAACACTTTTATTTTCTCAAAATAATGATCCAACAAAACAGAGGTTTTATATTTATGGGTTTTTTTTAAATTACAGAGGAGGAAAAAAAGAGAAACAAACCCCTAAACAATCTTCTACCCAAATCCCCATATCTTACAAGTTGTAGATAGCAGATACATATCAGCAGTGTGATCACAAAAGGCTCAGAGCCTCAGGAAACCAGATACAATTTTTTGCAGACCACCTTTAAGACAGGGCTTCATATTTGCAGCCAAGTATCTCCAGATAAACCCCTTCATCTTAAATCTTAGTATGGGAGTTCATGAGAGATGAGAAGTTTTCTTAAAAGGCTGAGACCCCAGCTGACGTACGCTTTACAGGCTATAACTGAACAGATGTTTCTCTCCATGTTCAGTAAATAAAAATATTATAAAGAAATGTGCATACAAATATGAGTCTAAAATGAAAATTTCATGGTAATACTCTAGAAATTGAACTATGAAAACAATTTTTATTACTATTTTGAAGTCATCTGATGTGAAACTGAAATAACCTCAATCAAAATTATATTGACACAGTATTTCAACAAGTTTATACCACCTTTTTCATCGAGTTATTTTAATACAGTTTGTTTTCATCTCTTTATGCATTTTGGGGCAGGAAGCGGTGGAAGGTATTTTCCTATCTGGGGTGGGAAGTGGAGGATATCTTACATACCAAGCTCATTCACAGATGCGCCTATGCATATACAATGAAGTAAAGAAATAAAAGGCAGTAAATGAGAGATACTACAACCTCATTTTGGAAACTGCTAAAAGAAAGTTTACTTTTTGTTTAATTAGCAATTGGAATATACACAATAGAGAAGAATTGCATATTTCCTGCCCTACTGGTTTGCTTGGGAATGCAATAACTGTATTTGTTCAGGCTTTCCTCAGTATTTTGAGCAGATGCCACAATTTGATCTCAAGGAAATTTTAAGAAGAGTATCGCTTCATTTTCTGCAGCCTAGGAGACCAAATGCTGCCTTCGGGCTCAGGAGAGTGGAATTCAGCCCCTGGCTCATGGACTGACCTCAGGAAAGCCACGTCACCTCTCTGAGAAACTTCAGCTTCACTGCTTGTTTGGGCTGGCTGGGGTCTTGTGAATGCCATGCACAGAGGTACAACTTCAGCATGAGAAGTGACAAGTGCTGCCCTGCAGAACAAACTTGTTCTGAGAGATGAGCTTAAGTCCCATTAGGTAAAGAACTCTGTTGCCCTGCACACTGATGGGATACTCTAAATTGCAAGGCTCTGGAGCAAAATTATGATTTTTCCTCTCAGTGGGTTCTGCTCAAGGAAGGTCCAAGCAATGAAGTGCATGCCTGAGACCCTGAGCTCAAGCGCAGATGCCAGAGTGACAGCAAAGCCTTGGGTCACAGATCTCTCTTCAGTGTTTCCTAAAGGTTGGTTTGGGAGGTCCCCACTCATAGTGCTGGTTGTCACAGTTCTTCTGAGATGTGACAATTCCTCATGTTCACTTCATAGGCACTAGGGAGAGACTTATTACTTCATAATATTACTGATTAATGGATAGGGACAGGAAAAAGCAATGCACATGTGTCTGAGAAACCACCAGAGAGATGTTTGTAACTGGGGACAGAGAGAACTGATGCAGGACAGTATGACTCAGGTTGGGCAGGAAGAACTAGAAGAAGAAAGAGCTTTACAGAGCTCTGTTAGTGGTATGAAAGCTTGTATTTGAGGTAATAGAAGTTGCATTGGAGGTATTTAGAAATGAGAAGAATGACTTGATCAAAACTTTGGGCATCATAGAAGTCTACGCATAGGTATAGAGACAAGTTGCATTGGAGGTATTTAGAAATAAGAAGAATGACTTGATCAAAACTTTTGGCATCATAGAAGTCTACGCATAGGTATAGAGACTGGAGGGAAGTCCAGAAGAAAACCATACAGCTGAAGAGGAGGATCAGAGATCAATGTCAAAAATGAATTCTCCTATGACTGCTACCTTCTACTTTGGTAGGCTCTTCTTACAGAGTGCCCAGTCTATTCAGTACCAATTTGGAGGCACTTCTTAAACTTTTATATGAGACATAATGCACATGGAAGCACAAAAGAGAACCTGAACTTTATTGCTTTATAGTCAGACTTATTTTTAGACAAATAACATGTTTTAAAGGAGTGCCTTTTTTGTATGAATTAAATAGTTGGAGCACTATAGAGCAAATTGCTAAAATGAAAATTTTGAAGTACTCATTCTGGCATAACTTTTAAGTGCAGATCAGGTAGAAAGGCATGAAAACTGTCCAGTGGCTGATAGCTGGTCCCATAATCAAGCATTGGTACCAAAGCCTTCAAACAGAATATCTGGGCTATTTCACTTCAGCTGGAATGAGGAATTGGAAACAAAGACATGTGCTACATTCAGGAATGTATTTCATTTTCTTTGACATGATACCCAATTATGTGTTTTAAAATCTGTGGGATAAATTCCATCTCTGTTTGTGGATGGAACTGGTTTATAGCTGTTTATCAGATTTGTTTATAATTCAGTAGGAAGGGTTTGGAAATTAACAAATCTTTCGGAGAAAGTTATTAGAGAGGAATGAAGCAGTTTGGAACAGAAATAATAAACAAGGATATGTATTCATCTTAGCAATACTGACCTTGCAAGAAATTAATTTATATTTCTGCTTCTGGGTAATTCCAGAGAAAACTTTAGTAAATAATACACAGCTTGTTCTGAAATACATTTTATAATGATAAATATTTGGAGTCAACTAAACAGTTTGACCATTTGTATTGGGACTCAATCCAGTCTTGTGGTGTTAAGGCTACTTAATCTTTACCTTGCAGTGCATTTTTAGGATGGGATCTTAATATCATAGCCAAAGTTTAGAAACACATTGACACATGCTTTTGAAGTCACCGTCTTCTAGGAACATGAACAGGAGCTGGCAACTCTTCTCATCAGGGCAGTCTGCAAGTACCAGGATTGAGCCCAGAATTTTCTGAAATACATTCTTCTTTTGTCCACCAGCAATTGGGTTTGGGACTTATAGGATTGATTCCTTTTAAAAGTTTCCTTTTAGCCATTCTTTGGCCAATATTTTTTAAACATAGCCTCTGCCAGATTTCTCTTGATTTAAGAAAAGAAAATTCACTGTGGGAGAGATCTGCATAATCTTTAGAAGTAATAGAATCAAGGCCAGCCATACCAGCATAATGAAGTTTTAAAAATGACCATTAAACAACATCCTACCATGTATCTTAAGATGGCCCTGGCATACAGTGTTTCTACAAGAATTAGCGCCATATCCGTACATGCCCAATGGGATTCAAGGAAGTAAATAGTCCTTTCTGTGTGCACAGCGTTTTCTTCCAAAAGACCCCATACCTACTTTGCTGCAGCAGCCATACCAACTCAAACTTGTAGGCAATGTTAAAGTCTGTGAAGAGGTATCCCATGTTCCCATACCAATATAGAAGCAATTGGTTCTTTCTATCAAGTTACTTACCAATCACTGTAGAAAACTGCATGTTCCCAAATAACTAATTGGTGTTGCTTAAACAGTTACCTCTCGTTTATTGGTAACAGCAACAACAAGAAGCTTTCAGAGAGTGACAATCATAGACTATCCCAAATTACTAATGACATTTCATATGGGGATAGGTCCCCTTCAGGAGACAATCTTTGTGGATAGGTAGGTATACGCGCCCATGCTCTTGAAACAGAGGCTTTTCAGTCCTAACAGTACCTGCAAAAGCCATTCCTCTTTTGTGTGCTCTGTACTTGAGCTGGGAGGAAACCCGTTTCTCCTAAGTGTGTTTTTGCCTGTAGCATTACACATCAGAGCAGCATTCTTTTTCTTCCTCATGTACATTTATTAGTCTTTCCCTCTGTCCCTGTGCAAAACAGTATATGGGTCTTCCTTTAGAGGGGTATATTGCCTTTTTTCTTTACATTCTGCCTACTTTTTGTTCCATCACTTTGTAATGTTCAGCCTGTGTAAGGCGTTGTGTTAAATGGACATTCCTTGCATTTGTTTGGCTTAGGAGACTATGATATACCACAGGAATATCATATTTATGCTGCCAAGAGCTAATAAAGAGCATCTTGGAAGACCTTTCAGTTCTACCTCTGACACAGACTGATTGCTAATGAAAATTTTGGTTTGGAAGTGGTAAAATATTGTAGGTCATTCCTGATATGTTGCAAGTCTTTGAAGCTCCTGCTGTGAATGTTATTTTAAACTTCAGTGATGAGGGGACTCCTAGACTGTATGAGGTATGTTGTACCTGAATAATTTATGAAATAAGTGGTGTAAGAATCAATTTGTTTGCCAAATAAAATATCAGTCTAAATGGATCTTTCTGTGCTCGCTGGTTTGGGAACACAGTGTACCATGGACTTGGCTAATACACATTGCTAGTTGCTGTTTCTGTCCTACTAAGATCTTTTGAGGTTGATATGATTTCAGCTTTTCATTTCCTTACAATTAAGTGGACACCAAAAAGTGTTTAAGCAAACTTACAATGGCAAATATATTCTCATAAAAAATTATTAATAATCTTGCCTGTCAACAAGAAATAAATGTGCACTTTAAACTAGTAAGCAAGTTGTTTACTAATGTGTATACACTTACACAGAGTGTATGAAAATCCAAAGAGCAAATTAAAACTAAAACTAATGTGAAAAATAATTAACTAAAAAGCAGAGGTTTGATACTGCCTGCCCTTTTTCTGGTCTTTGTCTCCTTATCTTTCAGTTTTTTCTTACACATTTTGGGTAGAGCTGCAGAGGAGTTAAATAAACACAGATTATTTGCCTCATTTGTTCATCTCCGAGGGAATTGCTTCTAATCCCAGATCCTGCGCAGCTGCAGGTTACTGAGGATGATTCTGGGGAAAGAATTTGCCCTCTTCCTGTTAACTACTTGCAGAAGAACCAAAAAAAAATACATTTTCTTATTGAAACTGCTGGAACATAAAATCTAACACCATCAGAGCTTCCATACTAATGTAATACCCTGCTTCTGACAGCAGCAAATAGCAAATATGTAGAGAAGAGTGTAAAAACAGGACAAAGCCATTTGTTCTTTCATAAGTATTCTCCCAGAATCCAGTGATTTTTATTCTAAGCATTTCCTAAGCCAGTGGTAATACCTTTGTATTTAAACCTCTGTGGGTTTTTCTTTCATTAATTTGTTCAATGTCTAACCCGTATAAACTTTTAGGAACCCCAGCATCCTCTGGCAAGGTCTATGCATTGTCTGTGCATTGTGTGAAAAAAGTAGCTTGATAGTTTAATTTCTTGTCCTAACTAGTCTTCATATTGAGAGAGAGTACCAGCAATCTTTCATTATGCATCTTTGTGCCACCCACATTTGTCCCCTGAAATACCATTTAAAAATTTGTACCATATTAACTCACTGCCAATCTTCCACACCAAAGATTTAAGTGAGAAATTGCACGTTATTCTTAGCAGCTCAGTTCCTTCACTTGGGAATTCCTTTAGAATCCTTTGGGAATACTGCAGACCTGGCAGTTACTGTTCTTTGTCTGTTTGTTGCGTTAACTTCTACCAAAATCTTGACTAGAGACAGATTTTCCTGAAACATTGCTTCTAAGCCAGGTTATGCCAAGATGAGCTCTCTAGACTCCTTCACTATGATCACAGGCGCCTAGAATCCATTTAATTTTTCTTCCATGGAGTATCTTTTTTAAAATGTTGATGTATCTTGATCCTCTATTGGGTCTACTGATGGTCCAGAAGACTTGCTGCTTCTGATGTCTTTGAGAAAGATTTTACTATTAATACTGATGCCATTTGGAAGCTCATCTCCCACCCTATTCTGCTTTTTCATGTGTGGAGTTTTATGATTTTTCTGGTTTTCCTCATTTGAGCACATTTTCAGCTTTTGAAAGGTTCGTTCTTTCTTCTAATAACCTCCCCTACCCTTCTGTTCAGCCGTGCTGGATTTCTTTTTGTCTTTCTGAAATGGGATGCACTTGCCCTGAACTTCTATATGGTGTCTTTGAATAGCCTCTTTGCTGCTTGCCAGAGTGTCCTGGTTTTGGCTGGGATAGAGTTAATTTTCTTCCTAGTAGCTGGCATAATGCTGTGGTTTGGTTTTGGTGAGAGAAGAATGTTGATAACACCCTGATGGTTTAGTTGTTGCTAAGTAGTACTTACACCAGTTACATACCCATACATGCAACTCAGATCCCAGGTTACAACAATTTAAAGGTAGTTCCATTACAATCTCCACCCCTGGTCCCTTTGGACCAGACCATTGGGTTTAACACTGCAATGAACTCCTCCCCTTGACCCTGCCCCAGCTTGGACTTATCCACAGACTCCAGTCCCTTAGGCTTGCACCTGCTCTAGGTGGAGCTTTCTCTGTGAGCCACGGTGTCTCCAGGGGGGGTTATACCTGCTGCAGCATAGACTTATCCACAGCTGCAGTCGTTTTGAGGTACACCTGTTCCAGTGTGGCCTTCTCCACAGGCCACAATGCCTTCAGCGATATACATACTCCAGTGTGGCCTTACCCACAGGAGTGAACTTGCTCCAACATGGCCTCATCCATGGCTGTTGTGCTTAACCTGCTCTGTCATGGGCTAATCCATGGCCACACACATGGAGGTGGTCCAGTATGACCTCATGTACAGCCATGGATGCTTTGAGGTGTATCTTCTCCAAAGTAGAGTCATCCTTGGGCCACGATCCCTTCAGGGGTATACCTGCTGCAGCACAGACATAACCACGGCCACAGACTCTTTGAGATGTACCTGCTCTGGTGTGGGCTTATTCATGGCCACAGATGCTTTGGAGAGTCTTGCTCCCACATGGACTCATCCACAGCTCACAGTCCCTTTGACTTGAGTTCACGCTGGACCTCCAGCCTGCCCAGTACAGCAGCACAGAAACAGCAACAATGCCCTGGCCTTCTGCCAGCCTAGGCACATCACCATGGCTGTTATCAAAATGTTCCCAGGCACAGCAGAGTAAGATGATAAGCAATACGATACAGCAAGCAGCGAAAGCAAAAAGCAGCCACTAATGAGGACTAGACTCTAATATACAGTAAGGCAAGCAAGCCTCATGGCAAGCACAGGAGCCGGCCAATTAATAGCTAAACAGCAATAACAGCTATAAATCTGTTCTAGCACATTCCAATCAAACCTGTCATTGTCTCAAACCCTTCAAGCCCCACACTGGGCGCCAAAAAGGACTGTGGTGGTTTAACCCTGGCTGGCAACTAAGCACCATGAAGCTGCTCACTCACTCCCCCTGGGTGGGATGGGGGAAAGAATCAGAAGAGTAAAATAGAGAAAACTTGTGGGTTGAGATAAACACAGTTTAATAGGTAAAGCAAAAGCTGTGCTCACAAGCAAAGCAAAACAAGGAATTAATTCACTACTTCCCATCGGCAGGCAGGTGTTCAGCCATCTCCAGGAAAGCAGGGCTCCATCATACATAGTGGTTACTTGGGAAGACAAACGCCGTAACTCTGAACATACCCCCTTCCTCCTTCTTCCCCCAGCTTATATACTGAGCATGATGTCATATGGTTTGGAACATCCCATTGGCCAGTTGGGGTCAGCTGTCCTGGCTGTGCCCCCTCCCAGCTTCATGTGCCCCTGGCAGAGCAGGAGAAGCTGAGAAGTCCTTGCGTGGTGTAAGCACTGCTTAGCAACATCTAAACGAGCAGTGAGTTATCAAAATTCTTCTCATACTAAATCCAAAACACCAGCACTATGCCAGATACAAGGAAGAAAATTAACTCTGTCCCAGCCAAAACCAGGACACAGAGCTTTACCCTTTGACTACCCCTTTTATTGAGCTTCCTCTTCTGTAGGTATTTTTTTTTTAAATAAGAAGATGGGCATTCATGTATCTCCTACCACAACTGAAAATGAAACCAATATCTAGGTCTTACTCAGAGACATCATTTATCCTTAACTCAAGAGGCTTGGGGGCATCATACTCCATAGAAAGTGACAGACCGTTGAGTATCATCCTATAGACCTTTCCATGAACATTTATTGCACTCCATAAGCAACCATCTATTTCTTCAACTTTGTGCTACCTCCTTGAATTTGATTCTTCCCTTATGCGTCCCTTCTGCAGCGTCATGTCAGCATCTTTCTTCCCATCAGCATTAACATAATCAATGCACTCAGCCCTTGGCAGAATGGCAAGCCCTTCGTATTTCAGAGTAGATACAAGAAAACAGAAAAACATACCATTCATTTTCAGAAACACATAATTCTTTTCAGAAATAACAGAAAGGCTCTTAGTTTCAAATTCAGTTAGGTAAGTGACCTCTACAAACAATATATTCAAAAAGAAGTTGTAATGAAGTTGCTATGGCTACTGTTGTCAAAATGACAGCTGCTGGGTATTTTCAAATCCAGATATTGACCAAACATTGCACTCCCCAGGTAAGCTAGTCTCATGGCTTGACAAGTGGGAGTTGGCAAATGACCTTAAGAAGCTGTTGAGGAAAAAAAAGGAGTGAAATTACTACCATATGTTATGTAGTGTCCAGCCAGTACAAGGTGGAGAGATTGCAGCGGAGAAAGGCCAGATGACAAAATAATCAACAGTGAGAGCACGAGCAGATGACACTTTGAATCTGAGCCCCGTAATTCATCATTATAATGCAACCAAAATGCAAACCAGCAGCATAGGGTGATGACTAGCAGTTAAAGGACAGAACTGCAGCAAAAAGTTACAGGATGTGTGAGTTGGGGACTGTTTCAGTAAGAGAGAAGTAAATGAGTAACATCAACTGTAAGTTTAGTATTGCTTGAAAGCTGGTGTTAGCATTTGGTCCTACAATCTTTCATGTCTTCCTGTGCCACTATGGACTGAGATACTTCTAGTGAGCAGATGCACTTAGTTCAAGCATAACGTAATTTGGAGCTCATTTACTTTAGAGCAGTCCATGCAATCAAAGCTCTGTGATGAAAGCTGTTTTTCAGAAAAAAACCCCATCAACATTAAAGGTTTGTTACCAATTGGCATTTGCAAATGCATTAGGAAAATGGGGGGAAAAGTTAAATGACTAGGAAAGGAAAGTGTGTGTGCTCTTGCTATGCTCTGTTTGGACAGGACTTCACATTTCAATCCAGCCTGGAAAAAAACAAAAGAACCCAAACAAAACTAGTAAACCTTAAAATCTCCACAGACAATTGCTCATAAGGATCTTCTAGGACATTCTGAGCTTGTTCCTTTGTTTTGGTTTCTCGTTTTAACTGCTTTGTGCCCTGTGTCATCTCTAACAACTGAAGAAGGAATATATAAAATACCATCAAATTTGGAAAAATAGGATATTACATCCATTCCAGTCATTTTGCTCCAATGTAAATCACTACATAAGGTGCAAGGCAATAAAGACTGAGCACCATTGTATTTCCATAGCCTGACCTTAATATTAAATCCTATGACTGGTGAGTCAGTTTCTGTCTGATATTTTGACATTTGCCTCTCACTAATCATTCTGCACAATTCCAATAAAAACAGTATATATTAAAGCAGGGAAATTACATCTCTTTGGGTTAATTTCTAAGTTTCCAACCCAAAATAGCATTGTGACTGGGTTAAAGTTGAACTGGCATTTCAGTTCGGGAGACTAGATTAGCTAATTGCTGCCTTATATAGCTACTGCATATCATTCCTCAATATATGAGGTGCCCCACACTACAGCTGCTATAAGATACCTAAAAAAGGAAGAGAATCTGCCATAATTTCTCTGATGATCATAAGCTCAGACAGCTATGTGCTCACCTCAAAAAGAGCAGTCTGATTTATACAAATTTTAGGTTTGAGCAGTATTTACATGGTTTCACAGCCAAGTGCTTGATTGTGTTCCCACTGAAGCCAATGGGACTGTTGTCATTGATCTCAAGGTGAACAGGGTTGGGCCAGAAATGGAGGATTAAGGCTAACAAGGCAATACTCAGTTTCTCTTGAGGGTTCAATGGTTCCAGTCTGAGCTTCCTCAATATCCACCGCACTTACACAAACCCAAGGACACTCAACACGTCCCTAGAATCAGAGTAAGAGATTTTGGAGTTAGATTCTCAAGCCTTAGTTAGCACTTGTTAAAGAATTATTCAGGAAATATGGTTCAAGATCTGATCCACAGACATACATTTTTCCAGCAAAAGGTAAGCATCTAGGGCCTACAGGCGCTTTATTACGTCTATGCAAAGCCATAGCTGGCAACACTCATCTTTTGTAGAATACCACAGCAATAAATGCACTTTCCCAGGAACTGGAAAATGTGGGTTTCCAGAGCCATGTAAGCCTGAGAGGGTTTGAATGTACAACTTCTAGCTGTCCAATCTACCAGGCTTTCTGCTCAAAGACAGAAATTAACTCCTCAGCAACCCTGAAGCTACCATGCCACAAGGGTTCATAGCTACTTTATCCTACTTTAATGTTGCTGTTTGGTTTTGGGGTGGATTTTTTAAAGAATTAATTCTGCTCAACTAGGCCTTCGTTTTTCACAAAGGTTTCTGGATCCTGCATGGACAAAGGCATCTAATCTTTAGAGAGGGACAGAGCACACATCTGCTCCTAACATTTCATTTTGCAGACAGATGCCTTCTCACCCAAATGCCCGTCTTTCTTCACCCACTAACACTGGCAGCCTGTGTCACGATTGCCCTGCCTTTTCCTGCATTTCAGACGTTTTCTGTTTAACTTGGGCACCTGAAGTGGGTGGTATTGATTTTGTCTATGGAACATTCCTGTGGATTACAGGGGCTTGTTTTGTCAACATGTATTGCTTTTACCCTCCTGTTACGTGGGAAAATTCTTCATGCAACCTCAGTAGTTCATTCTTGATTAGGGTGTCATTCAGATCCTATTATGCTGGACAATTAGGCTTCACTTACTACCTTATGCTGTTGAATTTTTTGCTTAATGGAGACAGACATTTTAGTGTGTTTAAAAGTTCAGTGCACTAAAGATGAAGTTTATTCTTTCATATCTCCTGGGTAGACTTGATCTAAGCAATAGAAATCAAGCTCCATATTGATAACTACACTGAAATCTCATCTCTCTTCTTTCTAAAATTCTTCCTTTATGTATATCCCATTAGACTGATGGTTATTCAAAGTTTTTGACACAGTGATGTTCTGAATTTCTAAACTATGCCAAGCTTCTACCTTCTTCCTGAAGCGTCAACCCCACCCCACCTCTCATGGTATAAATAATATTCTACCCTAAAGATACAAAAACTTTACAATCAAAACAACCTCAAGCTGTAACTTACTCTGACTAAAAATTCAGTATATATTTACTTGGCTCTAGTCCAAGATTTAAAATCATGCAAAATTAGCACTCCATCTTTTGACTATATTAACACAATTTCTCTCCCTCTCCCTTTACCAAGACTAGGGGTGGCTTGGATTTTTCATGTCTTTTTTAATCACCCTTTAGTACAAGTCTTAATGTATCATTTTCCAGTGTTTCTGGATAAGAGCCCAATACAGGGTTCCTGATAAAAATACTCCCAGATTACCAAAAAATTAAGATCCAGATCCAGCTTTTGTAAATTGGACTAAAATTCACTTTGTACCAAGAAAAGGTTCCACTGAACAAAAAATCTTCAGAAAGTAGAACCTTTTTTCCCCCTCTAGCAAAATTTATGGCTGTTTTGAAAAGCCCCAAATGGAAAAATTTATCCAAAAGCTACATATTTGTATTTATGCCAAATATAGTAATATTTTTGACAGAAAATAGAAATTTTCCACAAAGGTGGGGACTTTGTATAGAGAACTACTTTTTCTGTGTAAAAAGATAAAAAATCCAGCAACTGATTTTCTGCAGAACAGTGATTTTCATGGAGAAGTTTGGAGAGGGAATATTTACCACAAAGTAGGGTAAGGGCTTGGAAAAGACCTCTAGAAAAGGCTGGTCTAATATTGGTGCACAGAGCTACATTATAGAATCTTTTGATTCATTATAGAATCTTTTGATTCATATAGAATCCTTTGAGCTATGTATAGAATCTCTCTGAGTTTAAAAACATTATCCCTCATCCTATCACGACACTCCCTGATAAAGGGTCCTTCTCCATCTTTCCTGTAGGTCCCCTTTAAGTACTGGAAGGCTGCTATAAGGTCTCCCAGGAGCCACCTTTCCTCTAGACTGAACAATCCCAACTCCCTCAGCCTGTTCTCTCACAGGATGTGCTCCAGCCCTCTGATCATCTTCATGGCCCTCTGGACCCAACTCGAGTCATGTCTTATGCTGGGGGCTCCAGAGCTGAATGCAGTACCCTAGGTGGGGTCTCTTGAGAGCAGAGTAGAAGGGGAGAATCACCTCCCTCAACCTACCAGCCACACTTCTTTTGATGCAGCCCAAGATGTGCTTGGCCTTGCGGGCTGCAAGCACACATTGCTGGCTCATTCAGTTTTTCATCCACCAAGTCTTTTTCCACAGGGCTGCTCTCAAGCTACTCATCGCCCAGCCTGTATCCATGTTTGGGCTTGCCTCGACCCAGGTGCAGGATTATAAAATCCTCTTCACTGGCTGATCAAGTTCTATGTTGATAAACAATTTCTTTCTTTGCCCTCACTGTTAAAATATTTCTCCAGAACAACTACTTGGCTATCAATCTATATGTTTATTCTCACCTAGTTATTCACCTGTTATTTTGCCAAATTTCCTTTAGTCTATATAGTTCCTTTCCTGGTGACATATTTAATCTCAGTTTATATTTTATCAGGCTATTGAACCAAGCATTCTCTAAAATCCTGCAATCTTCATTTATTTGCTCTGCACCTACTGAATTCATCTTTCTTGACTGCGGATTGCTAAATCTGCATGCAACGCTCCGGATAAGACCTGACCAGTCCTTTGCCAGTTACCTAGCTTCATTACTTGTCTAACTCTACAGCATTATTTGTCAGGTTAATTTAACCACATTTTGGGCAAATAGATTTTTCATTAGGCTCCATCAATTCAATTTTAACTAGCAATTTCTATGGCACTGTATCAAATGCTTTACTGACAGCTATCTAGAATAAATCTAATGTCTTTTCCCTGTGTAGAAAGTATGTCTTAGTAAAAGCATTGGATTGTGCTGCTACTGAGTCCTCTTGTTAAATACCACTTTTATTTTATTCTAATTTTCATTTGTCTTCCCGTCCGCACCTACTCTTCTCTACTTTTCCAAAGCCTTGCCTGCCACTCTATCAGTTCATTTTTTCTTTCTTTTTTGAGTTTTTCCTCTAGAGTTTTGTGGTGAAGTCTATCCTTTACTTTAGATTGTAAGAAAGAATTATTATCATAATAACTAACCATTAGAAAAAATCTAGAACTAATGGGGACAACTTTCTTCTCATTGTATTGGAATAAAAAATACTACAAATTTTCAGGAAAAAAAAAGCTTTGATTTCTTCATGTCCAGTAGAAGACTCAAAAATCACTGATCAAACCTGGAGGTTTATAGTATATCATAGGTAAAATTACATTAGCCAAGTATTTTCCATTATGCCAGATACTCAAATTATTTATTTTATATTTAATTTATAAATTTAAAAGATGAGATTCTACTTCATCTAGACATGTGACTGTAACAGAACACCTATTAATTTAATGTGTTCAACAAGTATTAATGAAAGGACCTGCCTGTAATGGAAATATGAAAAATAGAATACCCTGGCCAAGAAATTGGAAAGGTTCATTATACTAAAGGGACTTCTCTTACTCTTTTGAAATTACAAAAGACCTGAGAGTCTTATAAATTTGAGGGAGAGAAGACAAAATTGCATACTTTACACTATTATAGACTACACTCTGTGTCTTTGGTGAACAATGTTGCTGTGCCATATCCTGATGGAAGACTTTGCAGTTGAAGACATCTCCTTAATCAAGCCATTTAAAAGCCTGTGAGTCCTGAGCTTAGCATACCAAAAAGAAAAGCCTCTTTGTTTTCATAGAATTTTTTTGTGTTTCTAATCTGCAGAAACATATTTTTGAGTAGCCAAGCTACTCGCACATTAGTATATAAAGGCCACTCTGAAGAGTCCTTCATATGACTATGTTGTTGGTTAGGAATATGTGCTGTTTGGATGCACTTGGCATGCTGATGTTGTTAAATTGCCATTTCACAGGCCACTGCAACAAAGTAGTTCTTGGAGCCATTTGAGCAACATCACTAGAAGGTATGCCCTCAGCTACAGCATGAAGCTACTCTTCACACCTAGAAACAGCAGGGCACTGCTGGAGATGCTGAAATGGAATAGAATGAAAAAACTGAGGTGACACTTAAGGACAGCCTTTCCTTAGAAAACTCCCCCTCTGCATGGTATTGCTTCTTTATCTAAGAAACGAGCATAGGGTTCAAGAAATTATGTAGACATAAGATGACCAGTAACAACAGCAAAAGTTCAAAATAACTCAGAGGACTTTTTGAACACTTGCTGGAGCTGCAGATAAAATACATTGATGGGTTTGTTTTGTTTATTCAGAGAATCTGCATTTCACCTTCTGCTTTTACTGCAGCTACTACAACACCTGGTGCAGAAGGGTCAACTATTGGACAGCAGCAACACTGTGTGGCTTCTCACGGGATGGTACTGGAGCCTGTCCAAGGTCTGAATTCCTGTTGTCACGAGCAGGACACACATTGTTTGCCCCGCTCAGGCCTGGCACGTTCTTTGTTGTGCTTCCATCTGATCATCGAAGGAGGCTCAATAAGATCATCTATGTTAATGATTTACCAATGCTAAAAGTTTGAGGAACTTTAATCTTCTCCAGTATAAAATGTACAACATGTACATTAAAGTCACAATTCCTTTTTCTTGGAAACCCTCTCTAACACCTATTTCCATGGCTGATAAAATCTTCTTTTAAGTATTTGGGCTGCAGAAAAGAAAAAGCCCAATAAAATTCAAGATGACAGTAGAGAGTGCCTCTGGGAGACTGATGACTATCTGATGAAGACCTAGTGTCTTTGCTAAGTGTGAAGACTTAGGAAGAGCATCCCTTTTGCAATGAGACTTAGTACAGCGCTCCACATAAAGTGAAAGCAAAAAATCTCTCTGCAGTCTCAAAAGCAGGACTCCAAACATGTGAAATAGCTTGAGCAGCTCAAGAGAGAGCCACCCTTGAAAGAGGCACATTGTCCAAGGTGGCTTGTACACATGTTTTGAGGGAAATCCTTCTAAGATTTTCACACAGTTCGGGTTATTTCTGGCAACTGTATGTCATGCATTGTGTAAACAATAGTTGTTAGATGATTGAACAAAAGAAAATCTCCTGTTAAACAATGAAAACAGTGGGATTTTAGTCTTTATACATGACAAGAACACGATTTATGGATAGAATACAAGTTATCAAAACATCTTGAACACTACAAGCAACTCAAATAAGGATTCGGCTCAAAGGGGATTGATGTCATTGCTTCAGTATGGAAAGCTGTCAGCTTCTTCTCCATGGGTCTGACCAAAATCACACCAGCTATGTGTTGCCAACACTATGTATCAGAGGACTCTGAAGAGACAGATGGCCAGCAGAAGGTACTTGTTACTTACAACTCTACCAGCACGTACCTTTTCCTAGTAGGCAGACTTCTCCAACAGCTGGAATTGGAGCAAACCTTCTGGCTCCTGCATGTGCCAAGGGAGCAGAGACCTCGCAGTACCTTGGCATTGCTTGCCAATAGGTCCATTACCTGCCACTGAATTTTCCATTTCCACTTTTAATGCCCTCTCTGTAACACCCAGGCTCTGCTGATTCAAAATAGTATCTATTTCAATCAGATTGCATTTCCTTTTCTACCACCTCTATTATGAAGAGGAGAGAATTTCTCTCCATGTTTGGACTCTCTCCTTTTTCTCCATGTCTGTGCAGTCCTTCTGTGCCTCATGGATACCTCCGCAAAATCCCTTTGTTCCTTCCTTTGAATTTGACAGGCCATTCTTGGAAATGGCATCAAATCTACACTGACTGTGTAAATTTGTATGACTCCTTGTTTCCTTCATAACCCTACCCGTTCTTTGCTGCATAAGAGTATCAGTCTCATTCACATGTATCTCTATATATCAACAGCTGGTTTAGTTCCATTTTTGGGTTGGTTTTTTTCCCCTTCTACTATAACAGGGCACTGAACCATTTAAGTGAAAAGAACCTGAACCACATTTTCTGGGCTTCATCCATCAATAATTTGTATTATTTTCTGAAAAAAAAACCAACTTAACTATATCTAAACAAAAATTTGATGCCTCTCTTTCATCTGGTGTCTCTTTCATGCCAAAGAGTCACTGGGAACAGTGACAGAAGAAACAGTTGAGAAATAACTGATAATTTTTTTTTTCTGCCTTAAAATGCTGATTCATTGAAAACATGACTGACTCTGGACAATCTTCTGATGGAGCAGATACAAGTTTCAAAACTTCTTTGACAGTTCTGCGATACGTGGACTGCCTACTACCCAAGATACTAGCCTCTGTCAATCCACAGAAGGAATAAGGATGACAGTTCCCAAGACTGTTTCTACACAGAATGTTAACACTAATTTGTTAATTGGTTTCCCAGGCTACTCAGCTTCAACCGCTTAATGAATCATTTGCTTAAAGAATCAAACACTGGGTTTTGGTGTCTGGCAACTCTTGTGTCCTCAGCTGCTGGGGCAGTCCAGCTGGTGGACAGTCTGACTAAAGGCTTCTCTGCAAAGGGACTGCTGTTGGGTTTACTGCTGAAGTACTTGAAGAGCCCTGACATGCATGAATTTCACTCATGAGAGTGACTGGATGTAAAGACTGCTTTCTTAGAGGGATGCCAGTCATCACAAAGTGCAAGAAATAACTTCTGAGGAGAGAGAAGACAAAAAGGCTTTTTCCAAAGGCTTGCAATAATGATAAGACATCGGATTCCTGTAAAATATGAGATTAGAGAAATGGTTTTGAGATTGTTATTTTGAAAGACCTATAGCTCTTAAGACTGCATGTGTCAATAACCAGGAGCCTGAAGAGGAACCTTGAATGCTTGTCTCAGGAATCGGGGGGGGAGGGGGGGTGTTGCATTGTGCAATTCTCCATTTCCAGGAGGTTTGACCTTAGAGCCTGCCCAGGATTCTCAGAACTAGCAGCATAACCATGTTCTTCTCCAACTCAGCTGTCTTAGAAGTAGGTGCAATGTGGCATTTCGGACCCCCTGTCACATACAGATCAAAGTCAGTCCAAAGGAGTACTATTTTCTGTCACAAAGAAAATATTTCCATTACTTGATCACATGCCATCCTGCAAGAAGTTCTATATCAATGTTTCCCTCTGCTCTCAGCATGCAGGTTGTAACACTGCTCATTACAGTTTGTAGTATTTCTTTTTAATGATATCACAGAGGTTATAACCAGGTCTGTCTTCTCAAGATACGAAAAGAATGTTTTTTGTAAATGCATTAAAAATATGAAAATTCTCTTCAGCTTTTTTCCTAGAAGTGTCCTTGGTTTGCTTATAGCTGGTTATTTTGGGTGGCATAAGGTTGTCTTATGTTGCCCGCTCACTCCCTTTTAATACATAGTACTTAAATTACAGCACGTGTAAGACAGTGGAAAGACAACTCGAATTTATTCTCATTCTCAGCTAAAAGCCAGCATATAAACTCTGCTTTTTCCACACCAAAATGCAGGGGCTAACACAAATGTCACTTAATGATATATTTTACATGCCTTGTGAAAAAAAAACGAGGTCCACGCCTGGTGTAAACTGCCAGGCAATAACATGGAATCGCCTTAAACTGTTGATCCGCTATTGAGACCTCGAAAAAAGCAGCTTGGAGGGAAGAAAGATTTTGTAATACAGTTGGTGATCCGCCCAGTGATACTGACCCCTGTATCCCTGACTGCCAGGGATCACTTCACTGACCCCGCACCTGTGGGGGGGGGGTTGGTGTGTCTCTGGCTTGAGGGGACCGTGCTCGATTACCTTAATGGTTTCACGCGCAAAAGGCGTCCCAGTGCTGGCACCGGTACGCCGTCGGGACGGGCACCCGGCCCCTCTGATGTGCCTGTGTGAGACGAGGGGGCTTCTCCGGCACCCCGAGGCGGGCGGGCGGGGTAAATGCCGCCCGTGACCCGCAGCAGCTCGGGATGGCGGGGGAGCCCCTGCGGGCC
>NW_009258667.1:442674-470245 GCF_000687185.1 Egretta garzetta
GGCCGGGACCGGTCCCCATCCCCGGGCCGCTCGTCGCCGAGTCGCTCGTTCTCCGCTATTTTCCCCGGCAGCCGGTGGCCACCACTAGTTTGCGAAGTCTTCACAGAGCGCTGCCCTGGTACGGTCTAGAGGGTCGTTAGCGATCGTAATTATATCCCGGAGAAGAGGAGCCTGAGGGGAGGCATCGCTCCCTACAACTGCCTGACAGGAGGGGGTAGCGAGGAGGGGGTCGCTCTCTTCTCCCAAGTAATAAGCTATAGGACAAGAGGAAATGGCCTCAAGTTGTGCCAGGGGAGGTTTAGATTGGACATCAGGAAAAATTCCTTCACAAAAAGGGTTGTCAGGCACTGGAAGGGGCTGCCCAGGGAAGTGGTCGAGTCCCCATCCCTGGAGG
The DNA here is from genome assembly GCF_000687185.1 of Egretta garzetta. Taxonomy (NCBI): domain Eukaryota; kingdom Metazoa; phylum Chordata; class Aves; order Pelecaniformes; family Ardeidae; genus Egretta; species Egretta garzetta. Next base: position 443,069 of record NW_009258667.1, read on the forward strand.
TTTTTAAAAGATGGGTAGATGTGGTGCTTAGGGACGTGGTTTAGTGGTGAACTTAGCAGTGTTAAGTTAACGGTTGGACTTGATGATCTTAAAGGTCTTTTCCAACCTAAATGCTTCTATGATTCTGTGATAATATGGGGAAAAAACCTGCATGATTAGTTTCTCTTCAATATATGCAACCGGATGATCATGTACAAAGCATTCAGAATATCAAAGTCTTCACATTTAGGGTGTCTGCTTTTGACATCTTTGTATTTCTAAGCATTTCTTCAGTTCTTTGTAAAAGTCTATAATGTTGCTGGAAATGTGATTTACGAAAAATAAAAAAGCCCGCCCTCTAAATCTTTCCATTTTTTATTACTGTAAATTTGAGATAACAGCAAAAGTCGGGAAAACATGCTGAAGGTAAATGTAAGCTGCTTGTCAGAGAAATGTTTTTCCAGTCAAACTGCTGTTCTGGATGCCTTAAAAATTGTTAAGCCACTAAAAATGCAGAGAGACTCCTCAGCTGGATTTCCAGCCAACCGTGCACCTTGACAGTGCACAACATAGCACACATGGTTCTGCATTCAGTGGTTACAAGGGATAACCTACCCTTGGTAAAGCAGAGGGAAAGATGGATGAGCACCAGCCCTGAAAGGTGGTCAGTGCCCTCAAAGTCCATTCTGGGGCTCTTGATGTGTTTTGGGACGTGGTCAGTGCCATATAGTCTTGAACCCTGAATCTCTTTAGCTTGGCGAAGTACATCTGAATGAAACTTATGTATGGATTAGAACAAAGTATATTACAGATCGGCATGCATCCCGGGTTTGAAAAGTAATGTTGCGTTACCTTTGAGTACTAACAAATTTATGTTCTCAAAGTGACCTTCACTATTAGATCAGCGATACTGAGAAACTTGCAGGTCTTTCTAAGTTTGAGAGAGAGAAGTCACTTATTTGGCAAGTTTCTTAATTGCAGTAGCTGCTTTGATTTGCCCCTCTTTTAGTTAACATTTCCATTTACTGCAACCTGCCTTTCCAAGACCTAGTAATTATAATATTTCTTGATGAGTACGAAATCTAGTCTCAGTTACTGAATGTTTGCAATTGGAAAAAAAGTAATATTCAAATTCTGTTATGTGAAAGGAAAATGCAATTAAAAACATGGTGTATGTATGGGACTATCTGGAAAGGAGATAATACATTTACAAAACACGTATCTTTTTAGTATAATGCTGAACCTTCTATTGCAAGTGCTAGAAATCCCAATTTAAGGATCAGTACAAGTTCCCTCTTAAAAAGAAACAAAATCTGCCCTGAAAACATATAATTTCAATAGTCAATATAGAGAAAAGATGTGGAAAAGGAAGTAAGGTTCTGAGAGTGAAATGAGACATTTAGAGAAGAGGGAGATTTTCGTGAGTTTTCATACCAGCTCCTGCTGTTATGCTTACGACTATTGCACTGTATTTTTAAAAGCTGCGCAAGTGGCTTGCCCACAGGGAGACTGCAGAATAAACAGGTTCTCAGTCCTAACTCTGGGTCCTAGGTTCTGGGTCCATGATCACAGCTTTATTAATTAAGTATTGCCATATAAAAAAAAAAAAAAAAGTCTTACAAATTAGGTACTACTACCAGATTCTACTATTAAATGTCTCCTAGAAAAAGTGAGAGAGAGAAAAGGGGAGAGAGAAGCTTGGAGGGAGACCACTCCTTTCCTGGTACTACAAGCGTGAGGATGACTTGAAGTACAGCATAGTCATATTTTATTTCATTATGCTGTTATTTCATTTGAACCTTCAGCTCCAGTGGCGATTCCTGTTTTCCCATTTGTCACCTACTACAGTCATTTCTCCCATGCAGTCTCTTATGGACTCTGCATGTTCCTCTGTTAGGCTCTGTCTGCCTCTGTGAATCCAACTGACTTCCATACAACTTCCCGCTGTCTTGCTCCTTTCCGCAATACTGCTACATCCCTTTCTCTTCCCATGGACATAAATAACCCTTTCTGAAAGCCAAGGAACTGGGGGCAGGGCTATAAATGAGTAAAGGCAATAGTGCTTTCATTTTTAAAGGAGTGGGGTTTTCTTCCTCTGTAGCACCTGCTTCAATCAAATAATCATGCTCTGGGACCTTCACTAGATAAAATATACATGGTGGAAAAGGGAAGAAAAGCAAAATTTAGTATGTCAAGGAGAATGCAGTTTGATTGCTTTTCATGTTCTGTGATTCGTATTAAACTTTCAGCTTCCTAACTTACTACAAAAGGAAAAAAAAGCAAATGTGTTTACTTTTTCCTGCTTCAGTTTAACTCAGTTTTTCTGGAGGAAAAAGTCTCATATTGGTGAATGCACTAGAAAATTAAATATTTTCTTGTAAACGACAATTGGCCTTGAAATGCTACAGGAAGGAGCCAGAGAATGCTCTAGTAGATTATTTTAACATTTTGTTTTGAAAAGTCAATGTGTGAGCAGCTAAAACGGGCAATGACCGTGTCTGTAAAATGCCTAGCAAATACTTGGGCAAAACCAGTGCCAGTTAAAGTCGTGGATTTCATTATCAGTAGTTGCATTCTTCATAAAGCATTTTAATTCATGTTTCAAGACCCTGGCTTGTTTGTTAATTTGACACAGGTGAATGGTGTCCATCCGGAATGCGGGTTTCATCTGGAGATTCACGAGGAGGAAAAAAGGTGCATGGAACTGCTGAAGAATGCAAAGCCAGTGGACTACAAAGGTGGGAAAAGATAAGCTGTAGTGTAGAGACAACTGGCGTATTCACCATTTTCTCCCTTTACCTTCTTTGCTGTTGCGGTTGCAGTTGCTGTATTTGTCTGTATTGTGCTTATAATTTTATGTATTTTAGAATTTATGCAGATTTTGTGTTAAAAGTACAGTGGCAGCAAGCATGTTGTGATAAGGGTGCTAGGCCTAGGCACGCACTGGGTGGACACTAGATGGGAAGAAATGCATTCTCATGTTTTAAGGTGTTACTGCTAGTGTTTTCTGACTGGCAGAGAAGCTGCAGGAAGTCTGAGGAAAAGCCTTGGATTCAAGCATCTCTCTCTAGCTATGGTCGAAAATAAAGTACTGGTGTCTGGAACAATCTCTGGGTTTCCCAGGCAGAAGATGTTTCAGACAGATGATCAGATTCACACCCAGAGTACTATAGAGTCATGCAAAGGAAAAACTGGGCAGTAGTGTTACATTCAAAAAATGAATTCTCTCTGTTACTTTATTGTTTTTTTCTTCTCTCTACATAGAAAGATAAATATATAGATACAGATATGACCAATTTTAATTTAACAGAAGAAAGAAGGAAGGGGAGATGTAGTTTATTATTTTTTAATTTTAGATTTTACTAGATTTCCTTGCTACATTTTCATGTGTGTAGGACATAAGATTATGAAAAAATGACATTTTTCTTGTAAGCTGGAGCTGCTGATAAAGCCATTTGTTCAGCAAGCAAAATACGAAGGCAACAGGTAAATCCAGAGAGTCAAATGAAAAACAAATCTGTAACAATAAAGTAGCTAAGGCAGAACTTGGTTAAAAGGTTTTTGCTTTTTTTGAAAGTTGGACATGTGTATTTATCAATTTTGTGGGTTTTATGACAAAAGTATTGATGTTTTGTGATTAGTTATCTTTTATAAACTGTATGCCAGAACTTGTGAGCAGAAAGCAATCCCTCCACACCTCGTGGTGAAAAGGTAAAAGTGCTTCTTGGAGTGCTTCGTTTGCATATGTTACCTCCCCAGCACTCCTCTGGTACATGTAAAATATCAAAGGGAAGGGCGGGCTTTCAGTGAGACTTAGAAAAGGGGGGGAACAGCATTTTAGATCCAAAGGCAACTGAACATTTTTCAGTTCAAAATACAATTTTGATTTTTACAAAGTCATGTCTCATCTAAAACTAATCCTTACATTTCTGTTGTTAAATGATCTTTAAGTGGCTGAAAGCATTTGATTTAAAATTAGTTCTACAAAGCCGTAAGCATCATCGGCATCCTACCTTTTGGTATGGAAGTCCAGGTATGTTTCGTCTCAGAATAACTGGGCTCCTTGGAACACTACAGCTTTTGCAGTGTGGTTATTTTCTTTTGGCTGAACTAGGTGATTCATAGTGTATTTGTTTTTTCATATTCGGTCCTTTTTGAATGTGCTGTGAAGATGATTATGATACCTCAGGGACCTGCCATCTGCAGTGCCCTTTGAGCATAAACATGAGTCCCAACTCATGATGCTTCTTCCACCTCTCTTCTTGATTTGAATGTGTAACTCCCTCAGTGCATACTCTAATATCAATTTGTATGCAATGAAATAATTAAAAGGATCATCAACAGTTTGTATTTTACAATAATTTTTTGTTTTGATTAATCCAGATCAGTAATTAGAAAAATTATAATAACAGTGAATAGTTTACAAGGATATCTCTTCCAAGCAAAATCTTACTGGAATAATTGGTCTACATTTAGATTTTTTTATTTATGCGGGTGGTGAAGAGAGATGGCTGTTACATAAATAATACTAGTGTGAAGCCAGATGGAGAAATAATTACTAGCACAGCTTAATGAATTAAATCTTGAATTAATAAATTCAGTGTTAGCTTTTATACAGTTTTGAAAGTCAAGCTTTGTTCAAGATCCACTTTTGTGATCCAGATGCTGGGCTGCTCCAAGGGTATTCTTGTGATGCACACCAGTTTTATTTTGGCTTCCCCAGGGGAAGGAAGACATTTCCTGTCAATATTTTCTTCACAGCCTGTTTTCACTGGGAAGAGGGGTGCCTCCTGAAGGCAAACTGCTGTGTAAGAACTTCATGTCTTGGAAGGAGACAGTATGTATGCTGGTGTTGATTCAGCCCTACAGGTAGTGATAAAAAAAGAGTGGAAGCATTTATATATTTAATTGTATGCCTGGCTGAAACTAAGGGAATATTCCATTTTGTAGGAGACTGGAATAAAGCCCCTGTGGTAATGAACCCTTAAAAACTATATGTTTAATGTTCTAGGAGAATTTATCCTATGCTTCATATTATAGATAGGTTTACCAAGAACCCGTTCAGAACAGTCAATGTTAAATATATGCATTTGCATTTCCCAAAGTATTCATTCTCTATGTGTCCTTATTTTCCTAATAAACTCTCTGTATTCATACAAAGATGTAGGCAGTATTTTGAACAGAGACTTGCAGATTGTCACAGTGGTACTCTGACTGCTGATAAAGAAGAATTACTAATGAAAATTGGCAAGCTGGAACTGGTCCAAGTCCTAGCTCTGCACCTAAAACTTGTAGTACACTTGAAACATAATTCATGACAATAAATTCACAAAACCTATTTCACTTTTTCCTGAATGGGAAAGATGGTTATACAGCCCTTGTCATGCTTTTCTAATTTTAGTATGTGTTACTTGCTTTACAAAAGCTATAATGAAATCTAGTGGAAGGTCCTGTCTCGAATTTGGAAATAAAGGTTCACTGAGATTTTCCACAGGAGGCTTGGGCCTCCATTAGCAAAATCAGTTGGAATTTTTTTGTTAACTTGGGCACCTGAGAAGCCTTCACACCTCTATGTAACATGCTCCAGAATTTGGCTGGTATGCACAGCTACTGAATTTTAGAGGATCCAAATTTCATGGGACAGGCAGTTTCTCTTTTGGCTTAGATGGCAATTTCTGTATGGAATACCTTGTCTAATACTTCTCAGCTCCCAGTTAGGGACACATAAGAGAAGGATTTAAAGGTGACTGTGGTATTTTTTTTACATAATAAAATGATGTTATAGTCATCTTACCTGAGCTGCCTCATAACATGGGCTGAAGAATTTCACTGAGTAATTTTTGTAGCGCACCTAAAATTGTTGTGAAGTCTACGAAGGACTTGCTTACTTCATGGCTTAATAAAGCAGTAGTGTATTTTGCAAGGAAACACTGTATAAATACTGTGTAAATATCCTCTGAACAATGCTAAGAATATATTAAAACCAAAGGACCCAGTTTGGCTAAATTCTGCTCATTTGCCAACATCAAACTGTTAGGCATCCGGACCTCCTGCTTTGCACTCTTTGGGGGATTTTCAGGCATTAGCACGTACTCTTCCACTAGTAGAGAGCATTACACACCATTTAGGGAAGAAAGTCACTCTCCAAAGATCTGTGGAAGTGCCTCCCTCTCTGTAGTGACCTCCAGCAAACCTGGTTGTTTATTTTTTGAAGACCATATTAGCTTCCATCCGCATTTGTTTTCTTCTTTCCTCCTATAATTTGATACCTGAGGTATAGATGCACCCTAGCTGGAAGCCTAGGAGAGGATTTTTTTTTTTGCACTCTCATTTTTGGAGGGCAGATTATTTCCATTCTAAATAGCTCATAATAGCTACAGGGTTTGAGGTCCATAAGGGAAAACACTAATTTATCTTTTACCTACTACCGATGGCTTGTCTTCTTAAAAAAACAAAAAAGCCCCAATAAAAGTGATTGAAAATACATAAAAAATGTATTTTCTGCAAATTTCTTACTTTATTCACTATTTAGAATTTTACCTTATGAAGTAATTGATTCATTTCCATTCACCTTTAAAAGAAAAGTGAAACCATACAGTCAAAAATGTTAAAACTCAGTCAGTAGACTTCATAACAGGGTTCTACAACAAAAAGTTCTAAAAAGATCTCATTATGAAAAAAATTAAGTCTAGGGCTTGGTTTTTTTTTTTTTTTTTCATTTCGGACTGAGTGGCTGCACAGTTAAATGTTAAAATTAAAATGGCTCTTGCTTTCCAAAATGTGTTTTTGTGAGACCAATATACCGGACAACATTTTTAATTTTAGATATAGCAACTTAACTTCAAGGAAGAGATGTAGATGGAAAGAGAAATGGCTTTGGAAAGAATTGCATAAACCGCTCAGAGAGAGGCTTCATAATGGAGCTAGTAATGAGAAATTAGACAGAACTACCAAAATGGTACTCTCACTTATTCACAAATTTAAAGCAAGAAGGACCGATGTCACTATGTAATCTAGTCGCCCAAATTACACTCTCTGTAGAATTTCATTCAGTGATTCGAACAGTAAGCTGATGATCTTGTGGAGGAAACAGAGCACATCTTTCTGAAAGCTCTTCAGAACGGTGGGAGGAATGTTCAAGTGTTGGACCCATGGCAAGTTGTCCAAAAGTTAGTTTATCCAACTAACATCTGCTGTTAAGGTTGTTTCTCCAATAAGAAAGGTGCCTATTTTGCATGCCAAACCCTCACGTGTACACACATATGTCTCTGTGTCACGCAAAAGGACTGACTGTGAGCATAACTAAGCCAAGTTGACAATCACTCCTCGACATCAGTAAAGAGGAGACTTTCACAAAAGCCACATGAGGCCTTTCTTTTGCTATATGAGAAGGAATCTCCTCAAGGGTTCCCTTTCTTAATCCTCCCAATCTCATCAAGGTCTTCCATCACTTTTTTTTGGTTTTGCAGCTATTTTCTCTGTAAAATGACTCAGTAGTTCAGACTGCAGTGTTGCTTAGAGTTATCCGAGATAGTGTTGAAAGAATTAAATGAGATGGTGGGATCACAAAACTTCTTTTCATACAGCACCAGTAGCTTCTGGCAGGACAACTTTAGCTTTCTTGAATTTCTGTGCTGCTGCTTTTCTAGCTATAGTGCAGACATGCGGCCACTTTTGGGTTCACACATTTTTTTTGTGAGAGGAGGTGAAGGGGCTGCTTTGATTGGCTTCCATTAATTGAAGTGTCTTCATTAATGACACCACATAAAACTGATCATCCTAAGGTATTGACAATGTCTGGGCTTTGTGGAAGCTATACTAAATTATTTGAGGGCAGAAGAGAGGCAGAGCTGGCTCATCTTTTGAGGATGCTGAGCGATAGGTGAGGAAAAGCCTTGAATGAAAGGTTTTGCCTACTGAAAAATAACCAACAGGAAATAAACAGAGAAGACCAAAAAAATGTCCTCATTCAAAAGTCTTACATAATAAAGATTACTAAGAGTGACAATAACAAACTTTTTTGGGGAAGAAGAGAGGCAATATGAGGCCACAGATACATTCTACAATTCTGAAAGACTGAAATTTCTACACACACGCACACCCAAACTTAAATAGAAATTCAGCGATAGACATTAATAAATGACATTTGGAGCTCCGAAAAAGGGAAGTGCACAGGCGTAAGTGAATTTATTGTGTTTTTCAGAAGATTTTGAAAGAAATGCTGCCCCACATAGTTTTGCGCTTGAGTCCTGATAAAGACAGCTGTGACCATGGCAGTCTACTCTCCATGACATCCAAAGTTCAAATACCACAAGGAAGCAACACTGAATACCAAAGCAGTAGAAAAGCCCCAACTAATACAACAAATAGCATATGGGTTAGACATAATCCAAACTAACAGAAATATATGATCCCAATACTTTACAGAGACTTTAATATTTTATGGTGCTGTTTATATGGACAGGAGATTGATATTTAATGATTTTTTTTTAAGAATTTACAGCATGTCTAAATTGGGGCAACACGATGATGAAGGTACCTCTTACCGCTCTGACTATATATCCATGAATATCTTTCCAGTATAATAGAAAACAGTGTTCTTATGGTAAGATTAGAGTGCTGTCCCATCCTACAAAAATAAATGCTGTTGTCTCCAAAGAACATTTTGAACGGTTGGAAAGCAGGGTTTACTTGGTAGAAAATTTGGATGGAAATGTGTTTTCTTTTTCGTGTGGGTTTTTTTCAAAGTTTTTAGCTGTCAACTTCCATATTTCCTTACATTACCCTAAAAATATGTAAATTATATTAAAAACTAAAATTGGCTTATAGATTTTTGATTCTCTGATGGGAAACTGTTCTTCAGAAAAGAAATAAGGCATTTCTTCTGAAGTGTTTCATTTAGTGAAAAGCCAGTATTCCCCTAGAAATCTCAGTAACAGTATTTTTGCCATTCCTGGTAATAGGACTGGCTTTTGAAAACCTATAAACCACAAACATTTTACGTGAATAACTCTACTGGTTTTATCACTCTGTTTAACTAGTTAAATCTGATGTACACTGTAGCCTTCCCAATTTCTACTTGTTGTGTATGAGTAATTTTTGTTGACCAGTAATTAAGAAAGTTTACATTCACATTTCCTCAGTGTTTCTGAATAATCAGAGCTTGTATGCACTCTGTACAGTTTCACAGCAGTGCTTTAGTTCAACACAGGCACACTGAAGCTCCTTCTTGACTGTTCTGTGGCCAGTGTTTTCATTTTCACAGGACCGCAGGCCAGCAGCTCCTTGCGGAGCAGGGCTGGGGGTCCCTGGGCGGGCAGGGCAGGCAGGGCCCGTCCCACCCCCAGCCAAGGCAGCAGGAGGGCAGCCAGGGGCAGCCCCAGCCCCGGGCATTGGGCACCTCCCTGGGGTAGGGGTGGCTGAGGACCTTACCCTGCAGGTGGGGGGTCAGGATCGGGCCTGGTGCGGGGAGCCAGGGTCGGACGCAGCCCTGGGATGGCCGGGCAGGGCCACAGCGGTGGCCGGGGCCCAGGCAGAGGCAGGGCCAGGTGAGCTTCGATGGGACCCCGGGCAGGGGCATGAGGCTGATGGGGGACAGGCTGAGAGAGTTGGGCTTGTTCAGCCTGGAGAAAAGGAGGCTACGGGGAGACCTGATTGCGGCCTTCCAGTACCTAAAGGGGGCCTATAGGAAAGATGGGGAACGTCTTTTTCGTAGGGCCAGCTGTGTTAGGACAAGGGGAAATGGTTTTAAACTAGAACAGGGTAGGTTCAGGCTAGAGGTAAGGAAGAAATTTTTTACAATGAGGGTGGTAAAACACTGGAACAGGTTGCCCAGAGAGGTAGTGGGGGCCCCATCCCTGGAAACATTCAAGGCCAGGTTGGATGGGGCTCTGAGCAACCTGATCTAGTTAGCAGTGTCCCTGCTCACTGCAGGGGGGTTGGACTAGATGACCACTAGTGGTCCCTTCCAACCCTAAACATTCTATGGTTCTATGATTCTATGATTCTATGATTAAAGCCTATTAGTGCACTCTGGGCCCTGACAAAAGTAGACAGCAAATAACTTCAGCAAAGTAGTTTGGAGCAACAGTATTTTTGCTACTATCTTCTTCCTATTTCCACTTTAAGCAGTTTTGCTGTCTGTTTGCTTTGCTTCCAGTTTGCTAGCTTGCTGTTTCTCTAGCGCCTCCTTTTTGTTTCTTATTGTGTGAAAATGCAGAAAGAACTTCAGTCCGTATATGTTCATAAATTCTCATGCGGCCTAAATTACATGCTGGGGCATTCAGACCTACGGTCTAGAAAACATTGCCCATAAGAGGTGAGATTGCTTTTGCTTTGTCAAGTTAAGTACAAAACTCAAAACGTTTCCCTGTTCAAAAAATAAACCCCGGACTAGCTGACACATTTCTGGCTGATTTTCAAAGCACTTTCTCTTTCTTTCATGTATCACGCACGCCTAGACAGTTTAAAAAATGCTAAACCTCTCTTTGAATTGGCAATTTTTAAAATCCAAATGCAAAGTGCCATCTAGTGGTTACTATATGGATAAAATGTATATGTAAACAAAACTTTCCAGTAGAAACTCAGCACTACACATTTTTATAGATGAAGAAGCATATGTAGGTAAGCAAACTTGCTGCTCAGAGACTGCATCTCAGATAGCAGGATGAGGAATGTGGTAGCAATACTTATGTAAGCTGGAAAAAAAAAAAAGAGAAACAAAATATAATTTATAGTCTGCTACATTTCCTTTCATTATAAAGTATCTGCAAATGCATGACAAGCATTAAAGACCAAACATTCAAATAAAGTAAGTGATCTCACTGAAACTAACTAAGAATAGCATCTGCAATATCATCTGGAGGAACAGGAGGGAAGAACAGTAGAGGAGTGACACCGTGGCCACGCTTTTGAGCGAGTCATTGAGCAAAGGTTTTCTGGGAAGATTGATTGTTTCCTTGGATATGCTGCAAATGACACACCAGAGAAATAAATGATGCAAATGAAGAGATTGAAAAGAGATTGTTATATGTACAGTGCAGGGGGGTTCTTATAGGCATCACAGAAATAGAGTCGAAGAACCTATTCGTTTTTTTTTCTTTGCTAGCTTATTTAACAGGTAAAGAAGGAGGTAAAGAGTATAGCAGAATCATAGAATCATAGAATCATTTAGGTTGGAAAAGACCTTTAAGATCATCAAGACCAACCGTTAACCTAACCCTGCCATTCCACTACTAAACCATGTCCCTAAGCACCTCATCTACCTGTCTTTTAAATACCTCCAGGGATGGGGACTTAAACACTAGTAGTAGAGATGCACAGGAAAAGTTGGGGAGCTAAGGCAGATCAAGAGCTGGACTGGTTTTATATGTGTACATAGCAGTGAAAGGACAAAAACATTCAAGGCTTGAGAATTTATTGAAGCTGGATGCAAACAGACCAAGTCAATGAATGAACATGAAAGGATATAAATTAACATTAAAATACTTCTGGGTACTTAGCTTTTTTTTTAAAATATGATAAAGAAAATTGCAGACGTAAATAAACACTGGAGCAATTTAAGTTTTATTTAAAATCAGAGACATTTTCTATAGAATTATTGGTAGAACTGTTACTAGAACTAAAATTAAAATCTTACTTAAAGCTACAAATAAATGTGTTTTGTATCTCAATTGATTAATATCCTTTGGAGATAGTAGAAAACAAACGTATATATACAGGAGATGGGTAAAACTTCCAGAGAATAAGAGTGTACATAATGATTTTATGAAGTGCAGCAGTGATGGATGACAGTCTGGAAATCCTAACACTGAATGAATTAATGGCTGGAGAGAGAGTAGTAGAGAGTGAGTGAGTAGAGAGTAGAATATCAAGCCTGATCAAGCTAGATATTCTATGTGCAGAAAGAGACACATTTAACAGCATTTATCACACCTTAATTTTCCCACAGTGTACGTATTTATAGCACTGTAGGCTGCTCTATAGCCACTGGGGAGAAACAGGAAAGTGTTGGGAGCAATTAATCTGGCCCATTTTCATGTGTTTTAGGATGAAGTGAATCATGCTCTGTCACCCTCTGACAATATTACATATGTCATTGTTGTAAAAGGATACTATGGTGGATAAAGAGCAGTATATACCTGAAGACCTGTGAAACTCACCAAGGTCTCCAGTTGTGCCACATCTTGAATTTCCCAGATCAGTGGGAAATTAATTGCTAGTTTCAATTGTGTATGATTAAGCTCGTGCTGTACAATAGGGATATGTTGTTGGGATGGAAGAGACAAACTGATACAGGTGTAGTAAGAATGAACTTGTTAATTGGGTGTGCATAAGGGTGTGTTTTGCTAAGAAAAAGAAAAGATATATGACTGCAATATTGTCAAAAATGTGTAGTAATCAGAGGAGGGGGAAATGAGGAAAGGTGTGAGTTGAAAGCCCACAAAAGTGCCTATTGTTTAACAGTTTTACTTCTAACAGCCCCTAGCAGTGCACCAGTAATATCATCATTTCAGCATTCAGCTCTAGACCACTGTAGTCATTCAGTGACTATAAATGCCTCCAGGACATTTCAGCAGTTTTCTCAGATTTCCTGTACCATAATAAATAAACCTGTAAATATACATAAAGTGAGTCTTAATGTTCTCCTTGGAATTCTGATGACAGCCACTCAAGTTTTAGTCTCATGATTGTTGATGCATCTGAATGTAGTCTAGATGTAGGAAATCCATCTTTTGTGTTATTTCATCTATTTGTTTGGAGAAGTCTGAAAAAGTATCATTCTGTCCTGTGCTGTAGATGCCTGCAGAGTCCTAAAATATTGAGGAAAAACTGAGGTAAAAAATGCATTCCTCAGAAAACGTTAGTGACTTGTAATGTTTTGAATGTCAAAAACTTGTATATTGATTTCCTTCTTGCAAGCTGGCTTTGAGATCTGATGCAAATTCTGTTGATTAATTTTGGTGGGAATAGGACTTGGACATCTGTTTTTCTGTGTAATATTTCATGTAAGTGAAGCTTGAATAAGAGTTTTGTGGGGGTTTTGTGGAAAAGGTACTAATGGACTCTGAAGTCCATGTTGTTCAGCTGCTGTTTTAGCATAACCTTAGCCCAGTCTATATAGCAGTGTAGCAAAAATGTATAAAGGCCTCTGAACTATTTGCAGATTACTGTAGCAAATCCACCATTTTACTGGGAATGTACTGAACAAAAGGGAAAATTTGTGAAAGTCATCAGCTTTTATGGGTGTGCATGAACACTTTCATGACTCATCTCAGCTATCACTTGTTAGTGGAAATGGGGATGAACTAAAAAGGTCTGAAGTCGCACAAGATGCTAATTATTCTTGTGTACTCCAGGGCTTGTTTATGCTGGCTCAGGCTCAGTACATCCATCAAAGCCAGAAGAGTTGCATTTTGTTGCATACAGTTCTGAGTGCTGGCAGATGAAGAAAATAGTTTCCTTGTCTTTCTTGTATGTCATGTTGTTGACGTTGTTTCTGGCTTAAAATCAATTGGGAAGGAAGCGTGACCTCAATTGGCTGAAGTAAATATTCTTTTACTTTGCATAAGCCCTGGTGTTGCATCATAGAGATGCAGGGCTTGATTTGAATCCAGTACTGCAACTCAGGAAGCACCTAAGTTTGTTTAAGTTCCATTGACTTCAAAGCCTATGAAGATGACTTGCTCAGATGTAAACCTCTCAAATTATATACACATGGCCAAGTCAGCATCGCCTCAGAGATATCATTACTAATGCTAAAAGAAAAGCCACAAGTGCCAGAGGGAGTAGAAAGTAGTCAAGTAAAACAGAGCACAGATAAACCCCACAAGTTAATTTTTAAAGAAGTGTGTGAACCAGCTGTAGGGGCAGATACACTAGAAACGACAAACTCTGCATGATCATCAGGAAAAAAAGGGGTGATGATGGAGTTCAAAGAATATTACATTCTGAGTCAGTTGCTAAAAACACTCATTCAAAAGGTAAGGACCAGAAACCTGTAAAGAGTGAATTGTCAATGGGAACAGGAACTTCTCAGCCAACTGTGGGATACAGATAAAAAGAATGCCACTCTCAGAGTTCCTAGTCTTAAGTAAATCTCCCTTACCCTAAGGCAAAGCTAAAAGAAGGAATACGATATGTTGGTCTAGGGGTCAAAGTTATGAAAGGAACCAAAACAATTAGTCCTCTCCAGGTAACTTGAGAACTTGACAAGCTGAGGTTAGTCACACAGTATTAAGCAAGTAAGGGTGGGATTGTCTAAAACTAGGTACCTACAGTTTAGATTCTGAAACTGAATTAACGACTTCAGGCTCTCTTGGGAAGAAAAAAACATTTTTAGGATGAAATTATTTTCACCCATTTTAGGTGTTTGCTTTAGAAATACATTAATTTAAACATGAGTCAGCAGTGCACCCTTATGGAGATTGAGGCATAACCATATACTGTGCTACATTAGCAAACTGATAGATCAAGAGAAGCAATTGTCTGTCTCTATTTGGCTCTTGTGAGACTGCATCTCAGTGGAGTACCGTGTCCGGTTTTGGGCTCCTGTGTACAGGAAAGCCACTAATCAGCTCAGCAGAGAACATGGAGATGGCACGAGAATATGCAGCATATAACGATTGACTGAAAGCTGGGTTTGTTCAGCTTGGTGAAGCGTGATCTGATTGCTGTCTTCATCTATCTAATGGGCTTATAGAGAAGATGAAGCCAGACACTTCTCAGATGTGAACAGCAAAAATGTAAACAAAAACCACAACAAGAAGCAATGGAAGCAACCTGCAGCAAGGCAAATCCTAATTAGATGCATGGCAAAATTCTTCATGGAGGGAGTTGTGTGTGTGCCGGTTGCCTAGAGAGGTTGTGACAGATTGGAGATTTGGAGACTCCAAATCTCTTTGGAGATTTTTAGTGCTTGACTGGAAAAGGCATTGAAATGAGTATGATGAGTGTGTGAGGTAATGAACAGTAATACATTTGTTGCATACCTCTTTGGAGGTTGATACAGCATACAAGGCAGTGGAGAATAAGGCATTACATGTTATCTAACCACACGGATAAACTGTGTGGAGTGTTCCCATCACTAATCCCTTATTTTTGGCATCAACTTTCTGAATATAGAACAGATGCTGCATTTAGAGCTGTATAATCCTAAGAGGAGTGAAGAAACACCCAGTCCTCAGGAACAAGTGACTCCTCCGGAGAATAGCATTTCCTTGGGAAACTGTGTAAAGATGACTCTATGGAATTGGTGACCAAATGCAGAATTTAGTCCATAATTCTCCTCTGGCCTTCTTTTTTCATCTCCAAACCCTATTCTTGGTACAGCACAGAGGCTCCCTCCCTACTATCACACTTAGATGTCTTCCAAAGGAAAGCAAGGCCCATGGGAATGCTGTGCCACTGGCTCTCCTTCACGCTGCAGCAGGGACATGCCCCTAGGAGTGAATCCAACTGCCAGTTCTGTAACACACTCTTGGGTTCCCTAGTTTACAGGTACTTTGAAAATAACTTAAACTTTGAAAGTAGGATGCTAGACACTTTAAGTCAACATGAGCTGTCCAAGTTTAGTTGCACTAAGATGGTTTAACACAAATACAGAACTTTTAAATGTTACTTTTCCAGCTTCATTTAACTCAGGTGGCTTGATTTTGGGCATGACCTCACTAGCACAGAGTAAGTCAATAGTGAATTGCTAATACTATAAATATGCTGAAGGATAGTATTATACATGGATGTGAGTAGTTCCTAATCCAAGTTTCATGTTCTCTACTGAAGGGAACAAATTCTCCCTAATACTTTCTAATAATCTTATGGAGATAATACTGGTAGAATAAAAGTTTTGCATTTCTCTTTAGTGTTAATTACAAATTTAAATTGTCAATTGCCTTATTTGAAGACATAAATGACCAGAACTTTACACATGATCTTTTTTTTTTTTTTTGGAGAGAACTTGAGATGAGATAATATGAGTAACATTTCCTTATTTCTTTGTACTCATAATTTTTCATAAGGCTTATACTCAGAAGCCTTCATAACTATATACTTAGCTTAGGAGACATGCATTATAAGTAGTTACCTTTAATCAAAGAGAGCATGCTTGATCCAAGTGCCTGTAGCGGGCTATAGAAAGATTTGTGCTCATTCACAAGATACTACTTCTGAGCCACATTTATAGAGACACCGTCATGGGCAAAACCGTAACAAGTAGTTGTTATCTACTAGTAACACGTTACTAGTCCTAATATAAAGCATGCCTATAACATTTTATGAACCCCCTTCCTGAAATAAATATGCAGAAGCATTCTTTGTTCAAATCTCTGTTATTTATTTAGGAGGCATGATTTTGTTAGTCCATGCCCATTGTTCCAAAAATTCTCCAGTCATGATGCACTCCTGCTGTATTTGTGATGCTGAGTCCAATGAACTATTTTTACATTTTTTAACATTTTCTTATCTTGTCTTAGCATGATCCCATAAAAATGACATCATTTTAATGAGTTGTTTTGCAAACAATGTATAAACTGACCTAAAAAAAAGCTGGTTAATCAACAGACTCTTTATGATTCCCTTAACATTTTCTTGCAAAACACCATCTTTGCAACTTTCTTGAAAGAATGTGATCTTCCTTGAACTACTCCTCCAAAGCTTACACCAAGTCTTTATAAGGTAAATACATTAGGGTGATTTGGACCAGACTGAGCTTTCAAATCTGTTACTGCTGGTTTTGTTTCAGGATGTGTTGGAGTTTGGGATAACATCACCTGTTGGCGTCCTGCGAAGATTGGAGAGACTGTCACTGTCCCTTGTCCAAAAGTATTTAGCCTTGCTTCTGGCAAACCAGGTATTTCATTTTAAGGTGTATTTTTGCTGATTTCTCTTTGGTATTTTATAATAGAATATACTAAAAATGTTGGGTTAGGTTTTTTTTCAGTTTAAGATTTCTATTTTCTTTTTAAAGAGTTAAAATAACAGATTCTTAACCATTCGTGATACATCATGAAAAGACCAAATAATTGTTTTTCTTGTTCATATGGTGTTCTTTGAGTCAAATACTAAGTGTATATTCTGATATATATACACCACTTATATACACACAGGCCTATGGGGTTGAATGGGATCCACCCAAGGGTACTGAGGGAGCTGGTACAAATGCTCACCAAGCCACTTTGCATCATTTATCAACAGTCCTGGCTAACCAGAGAGGTCCCAGTTCACTGGAGGTTGGTAAATGTGATGCCCATCTACAAGACGGGCCAGAAGGAGGATCTGGGGAACTAACGGCCTGTCAGCCTGACCTCACTGCTGGGGAAGGTTATGGAGCAGATCACCTTGAGTGCCATCATGCAACATGTTCAGGACAACCGGGCAATCAGGCCCAATCAGCATGAGTTTATGAAAGGCAGGTCCTGCTTGACTAATCTGATCTCCTTCTATGACAAGGTGACTCGCTTAGTGGATGAGGGAAAGGCTGTGGATGTTGTCTGCCTAGACTTTAGTAAAGCCTTTGATACTGTTTCCCACAGCATTCTCCTAGAGAAACTAGCTGCTCATGGCTTGGATGGGCGTTCTTCACTGGATAAAAAACTGGCTGGATGGCCAGGCCCACCACCCGAGTTGTGGTGTAATGGAGTTAAATCTAGTTGGTGGCTGGTCACAAGTGGTGTTCCCCAGGGCTCAGTTCTAGGGCCAGTTCTGTTTGACATCTTTATCAGTGATCTGGATGATGGGATCAAGTGCACCCTCAGTAAGTTTGCAGATGACACAAAGTTGGGCAGGAGTGTTGATCTGCTTGAGGGTAGGAGGGTTCTACAGAGGGATCTGGACAGGTTGGATTGATGGTCTGAGGCCAATTGTATGAGGTTGAACAAGGCTCGGTGCCAGGTCTTGCACTTAGGTTACAACAATGCCATGCAACACTACAGGCTTGGGGAAGAGTGGCTGGAAAGCTGCTTGGGAGAGAGGGATCTGGGGGTGTTGGTCAACAGCTGGCTGAATGTGGGCCAGCAGTGTGCCCAGGTGGTCAAAAGGGCCACTAGCATCCTGGCCTGAATCAGAAATAGTGTGACCAGCAGGACCAGGGAAGCGATTGTCCCCTTGTACTTGGCACTGGTGAGGCTGCACCTTGAATACTGTATTCAGTTTTGGGCCCCTCACTACAAGACATTGAGGCTCAACAGAGCTGTGAAGGGTCTAGAGCACAACTCCTGTGAGGAGCAGCTGAGGGAACTGGGGTTGTTTAGTCTGGAGAAGAGGAGGCTAAGGGGACACCTCATCGCTTTCTACAACTACCTGATAGGAGGTTGTAGCGAAGTGGGTGTCGGTCTCTTCTCCCAAGTAACAAGCGATAGGACAAGAGGAAATGGCCTCAAGTTGCTCCAGTGGAGGGTTAGATCAGATACTAGGAAAAATTTCTTCACTGAAAGGGTTGTCAAGCATTGGAACAGGCTGCCCAGGGAAGTGAAGGTATTTAGAAGACATCTAGATGTGATGCTTAGGGACATGGTTTAGTGGTGGACTTGGCAGTCCTAGGTTGACGGTTGGACTTCATGATCTTAAAGGTCTTTTCCAACCTGAACGATTCTATGATTCTGTTTCTATGTAGTGACACTCATCAAGGCTGAAGACATTGCTTGGTCTTTTTGACCTATTTATGTTAATTATTAAGGCAGCTGAGCCTGACTGACATCTTTAACAATTGCCAGCAGGTCACATGGAAGTTGTTCTTTCTGTACTTAGGAGGGGAGCTCTGCCTGCCTTCACGAGAATAATGAGCCAGCATTAACATATAATACCTAAAAAATATCACTATTGCAATTAAAGGCAGTTATTATGAAACTTTTAATTCTGCTTTTTAATGGAACTTGAAAAGAGCTCATCAGTGTCTCAGACTGTTGAAACAGTTAACTGTTTTAAGTCTACTGTCTTCTGCACCATCTTGTCAATGTATCATACTGCAGTTTAATTTTGCACTTTGGCTTTTTGGTGGAGTTTTAAAAATAAGATGATGCACACATAGCATTTCACACATGTATCTCAAAATACAGTGAGAAAAAATCTTATCCCTATTGTTCAGGTGAGAAACATTTGTCATGAAGAGCTGGTGAAAGATGCAAAAATTATCACAGTGATTTAATTCTGCTTTTGAGGTCTCTGTGGATAGCTTTTTAAAAATATTACTTTTAACATAGAGGCTAAATTGGAGTATGACTAAAATACCTTTATTCTCAAAACTGTTGATTAAATCTTATTCCAGTAAAAAATAGATAACTCAAACAATCTACAGATGAGCAAGGGTTTTCATTCCTGGAGCTGGTGAATCTTGATTAGTTTATCATGGATAGTCTAAACAGTTTATAAAGGGGAAAGTTTGTGTAATCTTCACTAAATCTTGTGAAATCTGTAAAAGTATTCAAATGACTCAAACCAAGATATTAAGGTGTTGTCATCAGACAAGGCAAACTAATAATTATCAAAAATTCAAAATCTGAATTGAATCAAACTGTTTCTGTCTATTTGCCAAAAGCTAGAGCATGCATGGAGTTTGGATGTTTGCTATTTAACAACTGTTAGTATCTTATATTAGAACATTTTAATTTTCCTATGAAACAGCTGCAATAAATATTTAACTCTGAAAACTTCACAATGCATTACAACTCTGTCTCACTTGGGCATCCTGTCATCAAGACTGAAGGATTACTTCCTTTTTATAGTTTGCTGTAATTTTCCCCTATAGAGCTTTTTATAGCTACCTGTCTACTTCTTGCCTGTGTTCCACAGGGTGGGGTTTTAGAGGTACCTGTTCAATTAAGAGGATTTTTTAAATCTTGTCTTTCTATAATTTCAGAGAAGGAAGACAGCAAACATCTTGCATGGTTGATTCAATTAAGATCTAACTAAGTATCTCAGCACCTTTATAATTTGATTATGCTCAGGAATATATAATTGATTTAATTCATACACACCACATTTCAAATTCACTTGATTCTTATAGCAGGAAATTATAAAAATATCTTTAAACCAGAAATCTAGCTCTTTTTGTTTAGCCAGATTTGTGAGATTTTTTTTTCCAGGGTTTAAGAGGAATTAAAAGGTGATCTAGACTATCTTATTTTTTATGGAAGTATTCCAAATCATAAGTAGGCTTTCAAATGCCATCAATCTTTAAAGGATTTCTTGATTTAGATTGTGAATTAAAAAGAGTAGTTGTCTTCTCATCTTTACAACTTTTGGAGAACTCTTTATTTCTTCTATGATGGTCAAGGTTATAGTTTAAGCATACTGTATAATTAATTCTCTATGGAATATTAGTAGCTATATATTAAATAACTTTTTACTGTAAAAGCAGTCATATTATTCTATAATGTTTTTTCTGTATTGTGCATGACAATGTAAGTATATGAGCATCAGCAGGTTATTCTGTGAATTTTTTAGTCAAATGTATGTGTCAAGTTAGAGGTTTTAAAAGAGGTTGTTGTCTGAAATATTTAGTTGCATGGAACAATGGTGTAGAAATAAACAATGTCCTCCACATTGCCTAACTGCCTTTAAGTTAGAAGGTCTTACAGTACTTAGAGTAGAAAATATTTCAGCATCTTGAGCACATAGAGTCTTTTTCTTGCAAAACTGGCTTTGATGTAACTTGTGGTTCTGTTAACATATTCCTCTGCTCTGCCTAGTCAGAGGATCTTGATGTACTTTTAAAGTGAAGACTCTTCAGAGTGTATAAATAGGTTACATTTTCTTTAAAAAATGCCACGTGTGTGCCAAATGGCAGAAGTGGTCCTGTTGCCTGAGGAAGGACTGTGGTTTGAGGTCAAGGCCTTGCTACAAGCTAGAAAGATTTGGTTCTTGGCTGGTCAACCATTTGTAGGATATTTACAACTTTCCACTAAAGACTTTATACAAAGAAGAAATTATAGTAACCAATCAGCAAGATAAAAATCACAAAAGCTTTAGTTTGGAGTCTGTATAAACATGTTTGGTTATTCTTGGCCAAAGTTCATCTGGGACACATAAACTTGTTCTTGTGTGGTGAAAACCAGGGATCTTTAAGTCAGTTAAAGACCAGTGGTAAACTCCAAACCAAAGCAGTATGTTATATTATAGATTTCAAATATCACGGGTATTAAAATTGCTGTAAGAAAGGTGAGGGGAAGTTGCTTATGATTTAACATTGTAAGAGAAAGTTATAATAATTTTAATGACTATTCTTTATTCTGACGTCAAACTCTTCAGTTTTCTTCTATTGAAGCTGTTCCATATTGTATGAACATTAGTTCATAATATTTAGATTAAGGAGTAGAATCATGGGTTGCCTCCAACTCATCTGTGTGACTTCCATCTGAGAAAAGAGTCAACTTCTCTCAGTTCCAACCAAAAAATCCTTTCTGAAATGAATAGATATTCAAAATTCCTTTCCAACCGTATTTGCACATTCTACACGTTCCTTGGACTACACTGTTTCAGTGATTGGTTCAAAGAGTGAGATTCAGCATGCATATTTATTTCCTTATTCTTCAACCTATCACGTAATTTGGCCTTTACAGTGCATTACCAACTTTACCAACATTTGCTGTAGCAGTAATTAATCACCATAATATCTAAGAGCTTTTATAAGTCTTCAGTAGATCATTTGGTATTACCTTCTCAGAAAAGCTTAAATAGGAGGTTACAACAACTCTCACTTAAATTACTTTTATATTAAATTAATTTACCTACAAATTATCCCCTTTATAGAGTGAGCCGAAAGACTCCCTCCAGAGTACTTCACATAAAACTGCAGAATATTTCAGGCTTTTGCAGATGTAAGAGAAATAGCTGTTATACCAAAGCAGAAGCCCGCCATCACAGCTTGGAATTACTTTCGTTTTTCTTTAGTACAAAGGCAACTCAGAGCAAGAGTAAAAGCCAAAGTAATATGAATGAAGAGCACAGGAAAGGAAATGGCTGGGTTGCTTTAACAGGAGAGCTAGGAAATACAGCATGTTAACAGAGAATGACAAAGTTAGGTTGTCTAAAGATTCATTGATGAGGAGACTTTTGAATCTTTCTGATTTAAACTCTCAAATTTTGCTTTACAGGAAATATTAGCAAAAATTGTACGAGTAATGGATGGTCAGATATTTTTCCTGACGTCTTAAGTACTTGTGGATATAATGACGATGACGATGATTATAAGGTAGGAAAAATACTTTTTTTATTCATTTAGATGCTAGTGCTCAATGCAGCTATCAGACATATTCTGCTTCTAAGTAATTCCCATTTTACTCCATCAGAATTAATTTGGAACTCTGTAGTAATTTTTGTTAGCATTGATTGCCATATGCTTGGATTGCGAGCGTCATGTAAGATAAAATCAGAAATATAGAATTCAGTGGCTGTTTGAAACTCAAGACTATAAACAGTTGGTAGTTGCAGGCATGCATGTGTATTTCTAATACTGCAGTGTATACTGGGCTTATGCACAATATATTTTTCATTGTGTTATTTCTAGCATTTTCTAGTATAACAAATCCTAGTACTGTAATAATCTGTTAATAATACATGCACCACTTGATTGCTGGTATGTGTTTAAGTTTTAAGTGAAATAGAATGAGTTTAAGTAATTGGAATTACTGCAAATTTATATTGGACTTCAAACTGTGTTAGCAATTAGAAGTGGTTCAAAAAGCTATCAAGATATCTTAAATACAGTATAAATGGAAAAACAAATTTGTTCACTTTGCAGATCCTATCTCTTGTTCTTTTTGTTGAGGGAAGTACCTTTTCGATCATGTTTTACCCATTTATGTAAGTGTCAGTAAACCTCCTGTTATGAACAGACGAAGTCCTCTCATGAATAAAGATACTTCACTGTCTGGGTTCTTGTGAATTTTAGTATGTGTGGAATAGCTCTAGCAGACCTGTTCTGTCTGGTTTGCAGAGATGTGCTGGCATTCTAGCTAAGACATGCTGGTCTTACCATCTCTTTCTGTATTTAAAAGCCCAGCCATTACTGTAGTTGAAAATAGAGAATAAAGAAAATGGATAGAGTATGCTGTTTTCCCAAGTTTTCTGAAGACACATTCTTCAACATTGGTATCATCCGACAGCCTGGGGACACACATGCATTACTACTAAACCAGCCATTTTAAAACACTGTCATTCAACCCAGACATTGTCTTGTAGAGTGAAAATAGGTCAAGACTTAAAAATTCAAATTAACAAGATAACATTTCAAGTAGTGAGAAATACTTAATTAGCAGATGAACTAGTATTCTAGAAAAGCAATTCTTGTTTGCTATATTCATTAGTAATTTGAAGGAGAAGAGTGAAATGCAAGTTGACTATAGTTGCAGAAATGAACCAAGAGACACTGGAAATAGGAAGCAGTAGCAACATTTGCAAAATCCTGGAAAAGATCAAATAATAAACCAGTGAGGACAAAAATCAGAAAAGACATGTGGAAAGCAGGTACTGAAAAAATCGTTAACAAAAGTACAATGGATAGACAGAATATAGATATCTAACATCGATAGTATATAGAATAAATGCGTAGCATGTTGCAGGGAGGGGAAGGGGAAATGGAAGCACTGGGTGCATTTCAAGCAACATGGCCCGAGAGCCCTGTGCTTCCTTCTCAAGTACCAGTGTCATTGCTCAGGCAATATTGTTTGCTTGAAGATGATAAACTGGTTTTTTCAGTGGGACAAGGCAATAATTCTTTTCTAACCTTAAAGTTGACAAATCAAAAAGTGGATAAAATGGTGCTGGCTTGTCAGAAGATAAACTGTTCCTCTGCAAATATTATATATTTTGTAGCTAAAGAAAGGATAAAATTTGCAGAATAATATCTGAAAAGGGAAATAGGAAAGCATATCCATGGGAGACAATATAAAAAAATGCAAGTATCATGCAGTTGTGAGATTTTAGGAGGCATTTAAGGTTCTGCATCAGCCAACTGCTACACAGAAAGAAGATACTTTCTTGAATTCGGATCTTCGAGCTCAGTGGGGGCGCCTCAAAACAAAAAATCTTTACTCAACATAAATCAGTATAGTTCATTCTTATTTGACCTATAATTTCAACAAAAAGACCTCAAAATCTGAAATGTTTGGATACAAAATACTTTGGACACAAAAATATCATGCAACAATACGCTTTGCGGTTGATGTGTGAGGTTGCCCTCAAAGTTACAGTAACTAAGGAGATCATATTTTAGGGAAGGTGGCAAAATACTTTTCTTGTGGTAAGTCATTAAATTTTCTTCTGTATGCTTTCTCTGAAGACAATGTTAAAGGAGTAGGTAGAAACTTTCTTTGGTGTCAGTTTAGTGCCTGCATCCTCACTGCAGAATGAATTTCCATTATAGATCCAACTAAATTTTTTTTTTTTTTGCTGTCTTCTAGGATATGTACTTGCATCTTTACTTCAAAGGGGACTTATTTCAATACATATTTTATATTTATTTTTTTTATATATATGCATACACACAGAGATATGCACCTATCTGGGGCAGTTTTGAATATTCTAGAGAAAGTTTAAATGATAGAGATTGGTGAGCAAATATTGAACAGGCGATTTATTAATAGATACCAAATTTTTATGCTGAAAATGCACTGAAATGAGAAAGCTTATTGAAAAAATACAATAAGCATGTAATCTATTATTTCTCTGCCAAGTTCACTGATACTGTTCAGGGTATGAAAGAACTTCTCTGCTTCCACAGTTTGCATTGATTTTACTCAGAGTCAAAATGTTCCATTTTTATTCCATGTCAAATGGTATATTAGCAGTTTCTGTAAAAAGAAACAATTTGCTTAACATTTTGAAATTAACTATAAGTTCCTGATACGGCACCCTTAAATAGAATGTTTTCTTTTATGTTAGATCTTCTGTTGGTCTTCTTTAGTGCTCCTGTCTGTATTTATAGGGGACCAATTTGACAAGTACGACAGTGTCTGAACAAACTATCTGTATGTTGTTATCACATCAAATTGTAGATCTAAACCTTTATTATATACTTCCAGTCTCTTTCCTATAAGTAAACTAGTTACTGCTAACCTTCAAGACAAAGGTTTAGATTCATCAAGTAAGTGTCTCTTTTTCCTTATATATTTACGTTGATGTCATGGCAGCACAATGGGTAAATGAACAGCTTGATTTGACCGTGCTAGAGACACACGTCAAGGTGTGTTAACCCAATCCAAGCCTCACTGCAATCTTCCCTTTCATGTGGACATATTTTCACATCTTCTATCTAGACTGAACAAGCTGGAGATGTGTCCTAGCTGTCCTCAGAGGGTATTAAACTCTGTCAACATTATTAACATATGGCAAGATGCCTGGCCAATGTAAAGGACTGAAATGTGTCCACTTTACTTCAAATAATGACTGGGTCAGTGTTGTCTAATCTTAGTGTGAATTGGCCTGAGGTTTATTAGATCACACAAAACCCAATATATACAAGTTAGAGGCTATGTGATTTGCATGCATAGAGTCATACAAAGACAAATTCATGGAGAGAAAGAACCTCAGGGCTGTTAAATGTGGGGATACTGTTGCAGTTTGCACATAAGTAGAAGCATCATCTATGGAAGAAGTATTGCCCTATTTGGCCAGTTTCCTGAAGTTTCACTCTTAGGCTGCTGTCAGAGATAATATCCTGGGTGTGCTACCCACTACCCAATACAGATACACTACCCAAGACAAGTGGAGTCAAGGCAGCGAGGTCAGCACTGATGCAAACAAACACTGTCTTGAACGTCCACAGCTACCTTTAGAAAACATATGCATTACTACTATCTGTGAAGTGCATCATTGCACTGGACTAATGGATTGTTTGTATTGAGTCTAAATTGAATCCTTCCCTCTCAACAAAATTTAATGCAGGGCAGCCATCTACCAATGCTTTTTCTGCATGCCTATAAGTAACGCTATATTTATTTACATTACATTCTGCATTTTTCATTACTTAATGATGCTACTATTATTAAGAGATACTTAAGGCAATACTGGTCTCATCTTTTTGGGGTGATGTTTAGGCTTAAGGTGAATTGAAGGAGAAATGTGTCGGAAAAGGGATATCATTAATTACTTGCATAAAGATTGTTGAGTACCATGAGGAATACCAACTTTATTACATATATTTTTAGTAAATTCTATTTTGCTCTGCACCATTTAAAAAAGTGTAAAGTGCCTGATAAGAAAAAAAAAAAAAATTGTCCACAACATGTAATCCATCTATTTATCGTAGTTTATATTTATTCTAAGTACTACAAGATTTTAGAAGTGGCTAGCGTGGTGCTGAAGTTCATTTTGCAAAGGGGAAGAACTAGGGTTCTTTGTTCCACTTCTATTTGCATTTGCTCATTTCAGTGTTTCTAAAGCACTGAACTCAGTTGCTAGGCCCAGTTCTGATTTTACAGTGTTTCTACAGTTTAAGGCTTTCTGATACGTTCTTCTAGTATGAATACTTGGATATTATGGAATTTACTCTGACACACGTATCATGAAAATGTAAAACCACAAATTTTAATATACTTGGAGGTAATCGTATCTGTGAATACTAGACTCTCTTACATACAGTATTACAGGAATATACAAGTCCACAGAATAAACAAAATGAAGAGTCACTTGGGATGATAATGATCGTAAGTACTTTAGTAGTGATCAATTATAATTTTGGTTAAATGAATAAAGAGGTGTGGGTTTTTCTTTTACTTTGAAGGTGACATCTGGTCAATAGTAAAACTCTTTAGACGAAGAACCAAGCCCTAAACTTTCTTCAGAGCATTTTGTCCTTCAGCACTGAATTACTCTCTCACCCCTAGAGGTCCTTCCAAACTAAGACTGAGGTTGACAGTTCCACTGGGTAACTATCAACTTTGCCTAGGAAACTTCTGTGCTGTCTGTTTTGTAGATAAACACAAGACTTCTGTCTCCTGAACTCAGTAAAAATAAAATTAAACTAACTTGAAAGGAAACATTAGCAGAAAAAAAGGTGTCTGTTCTAAGAAAACAAAACACAAGTGTGCATAAGAATGGATTTTACAAAAAAGTGTACTGAAGATAATTCCAATTACACAAACTTGTACTGATCAAATTGATTTTTATATGTGCGAGTTTTGGTACTCTTTTAAAATCTGTTAACATTAGGTAGCCACAAAAAAAAAAAAAAAAGAGGATTGGGTCTTTATAGTCTGGAAGGCAGCT
>NW_009258667.1:470576-570576 GCF_000687185.1 Egretta garzetta
GATGATTGGGTCTTTATAGTCTGGAAGACAGCTACAGATTCTGTAAACATTTCCATAAAATTGTTCTGAGAATCATAAGCCACTGATTTTTGCTGTGCCTAGCCACTATTGAGTTTAGTTTAGTGACTGTAATTTGAATATTTTCCTCAAAACTTGAGAAGTAAATTGTTGGATTTCAGTTGGATTTCAAGTTTTGGAATCAGTATTACTCAGATAATCATGTGAATATTTTGCAGAGACCTTATTTGTTCTTACTACCGTTGCAAAAGTACTGTTTTTGTTAGGCACGCAGAACATTTCATGTCATTTCAATTTCATATTGGCATTTCAATTTCATACGCAGGACTCGAATCAGTTTATGCTTTGAATACAGTTACAAAATCTAAATGGGTTTTGATGTTTCTTCTGCGTTAAAATCTTTTAAAAATATAATTTAGTTTTAAATTCTGTGTTGGTCAATCCATATCTTCATTGTACTCATTTACCCCTGCCAATCTTGCAATTTTTTTTTTTTATTAAGTTCAGAGGTTAAAGCTAAAGTTTAATTGAGAACTGGCTAATTATGGTTCATACAGAATAGTAAATAAGAAATAAGATATAAGATATCTTACATAAAAGACATTGATTTTTATGTGCTATCAGATTTGGTATTGCTTTGCCTGTTTCTTTTGCAGCAATACAATATAAAAAGTTTGTTTCTAAATGGTACTATGTAACATACAGAGTAGTGAAAGTGGTACTATGTAAAATACAGAGTAGTGACACATATTTAATAGCTATAACCAAGTCAATATTAATCTAAAGTAATTTCCTGGTTTTCAACTACCACAACACAATGCAGAATTTAATTCTTTGTCTTTATGGGGGTTGTGTGTGTATTTAATAAACATACAATTTCAGAACACATTTGCCAATTTTTTTCTTGCGTGACTAGGAGTTATAGAGGTCTTACAGGCAAATTAAGACACTTATTTATGCTCACACAGGAAATTTAAGTAGCAGTATGATTGCATCTTCTTTGATGCTGAGTCTGATAAAGTGCTTCATGCTAATCATCTAAAATTTTTTGCTTGTTTTTGTAAATTGTAACACCTGAATTTAAATAATTATAATTTTTGATGCAATGCATTCAAAATGTAGTAGTGTTTACTTAACTTTGAAGTAGTTTAAGAAACAGGGTTAATTTTTGATCAGTAGAAAATTTTAAAACATTTAAGATTTCTGACCATTATAATACTAGACCAGTAAAATGGTCTGAAAGAAGGAAACGTGCTCACTAGCCACTATTTCAAGTGTAGAATAGAGAATAATTAAAAATGTGTCGTATGATAAAATAATTTCAATTGTGTAATTATTCCTTATTTGCTTGTACTTAGTTGGAACAAAACAACCATGGTCAGTATGAAGGTAATGCCAAAGTACTCTTGGCTGCTTGGCTTCAATCCTGACTTACACCTCCACGTAGCTATTTCATGTCCATCCATTTGGCAGATGAATGGCCAGCAGATAGATTCAGTCCTGCTGATGCTGACAGCCATTGTGCTGGACTAAAAGCACCCAGGATTCTTGTTTTGATCTTAGTCAGACTGTTTGTTGTAGGGGTCATGCGTCTGTACAAAATGCCTAGAAACATTATTTTAAATAACGTGTTTTTTCTGGAGGAAGACAACCTCTCCTTTTTTCCCTAGTGGGTAGAAGTGATGGGAGTCATTTTACATCCAGGCTGCCTGACAGTTACTGTCACGCTCAGAGTACATAGCTGGAGGCTAAATTAGAGGCACGGTTACATCAGTGTGGCTGGACAACTGATGCTTTGTTAGAAAGTTCATGCAGGGTTTCACCTTTTTTTTTCCTTCATTTAAGAATTCTGAAATCAGATACAAGTAAGACAGGTCCAATTTCAAAAGATACAGCCAATGGAGTTTTTCTGAAATCAAATCTAGACAGATTTTTCAAGATGGTACAGAATGATAAAAAAATAAAACAAGTTGAACTCTTTTGTTGGGCATGTTTCAATTGACCCAATGCTGTTTGAACCACAACTACTTTCTTTATGCCAAAGTACGAAACACTCTGTTATTATACAGTCTAATGGCTGAAAAAATATTTAAATTAGTATTTTCAATTCTGTAAAATCAACACCTGCCATGCAAGTTTGTTTATAGATGGCAACAATTTTTGTAAGTTTATGCAGTTGAATGCAATTTATGCATCTACATCCACAGTTGGAGTTATTGGACAGTAGTTCACCTCCCAACTTGAATAATGGGGTTTTACAATACCTTCAAAAATTGACATGGTGAAGGACCTTTCAGCTTTCAATTCTATGAACATAGCAAATACAGCTGGTATAGTTTCATCTGCTTCAAGAGGTGACACAGGGCTATATACAGATGGCATGAATCTTGGGAGAATGAAAATATAATGGCTCCTGTATTTCTTGCCAGTGCTATAGAGTTAGCCATTAGATGCTTTCTAAGGACTGAGATCATCTCAGTTGCAGGTTGATAATAGCTGAAACATGAGAGAACTGGAGTAAAGGGTGTCTCTAGTGAGAATCCTTTATTGCCTTCACAGGATTTCTGGACCATTCACCATACCCTTTAGCCGATGCTTTTACTACTGACTTTGGAAATTTACTCCTTCCACATAAAAATAATCTCAGAAATGCTGTAAGATAAATTGGTGTTGAATTCTAAGACTGCCTGCAAATCCTTTTAAGTTGCTTTCCTCCTCTTTGAATGTTTATGAACAATTTTTTACAAATATCATCCTTCATTTTTTTCTCCCTGTGTTATTCCTTTTGTGTGTTTATTTGATGCCTTTGCAAACTGACAGCCTCCAAAGTTGGTTAACTTGACAGCATGATGGCAGATCATAGCCTAGCCAGGCCAGTCAAGAGCAGACCCAAAAGAAACAATTTGTCCACTTAACCATGAACACCGAGGGGTTATGAATTAAATATCAACTCTCCAGGACATTGTGGGGGCATTATTACCAACAGGTCAGTCAAGAACTTTATGCAGTATACTCTATTGGTAAAAACAGCAGAGTATTTTATTCATAAGGGAAGGAGTCCATCAGGCAAAAAATACCTTTCAATTATATTGTTCTTTTTCCCTCTACCTGTCTGAGTTTAGATTGACATCGCAGGAAATAGAGGCTACAAGTCAGAAAGGCAAGTTATATGGTGAGGTATTAAGAGGAGACATAGCTCTAAGACATTGATTGTAAGACAAAAATGTGTTAGAGAAAGACTTTTAATGTTTTTATTTAAACTCTTCTTCAAACAAATGCACCATAGGGATGCTATTAAAAACAAATTTGGAATTAACATCTTGGTTTTCTTTAACATACTATAAAATCATTCTGCAGTACTGTCTTCTGAGAGATATGCTTTAAGAGAAAAGCACAGGATACTTTGAACAAAAATAACATCTGCAGTTTACAGCAGCTAGAATTGGAGCTGTACTCACTACGTGCTCTGCGCTCATTTTAGATCTGGTGAGGATGACAACTCCTTTTGACCAGTGTCTTGCTTCAAACAAATGTAAATTACAACAGAAGAAATTAATTTAAAAGGCTCAGGCTCAAACTCCAGCTACCCAAAAACTTTAAACAGTTTAACCATGTGGTTTTGAAGTAAGGTCAATTGACAAACACTGTATTTAATTTTATTTAAATTAGATTTATTTGAATTACCATAATGTCTAACTGACATAAAATCTATATCATCTGTGTGCATACATAGCTGTATATACTTATTAAAGCCCCTATCTATTGTGAGAATGGTGCAACACAAGATTAAAATCCACAATTTTTATGTGTTTCTGTGGGAAAACAGTATTTAAAGCATAGCTTAATAGTAGCTTCTGACACCTGACCTTTTAGTGGATTACCCTTCAAAAATATCTCCTCCCTCACTTCCCTGTAATTTCTCTGTACCAAGTACTACTGTTTTGTTGTTTTTTTTTTTTTTTCATTCACGGCTTCTATTCATTGATTATAAAGAGAATTTTGATATGTAGCTCAGATGGCCTCTGTTCTGCACTTTATTCTCCCTTATTTTGTAGAAGTAAACAGGAGCTCTGCATTCCTGGGCATGGAAAACATTTACAGGAAGGCAAAGTTGCTTATCCTAAAATCAACTTTATGGAGATCTCAAATAAAATTATTCCACAAAAATGGAAAAAAATACTCAGTTGAATTACATAAACCAGATAAATTTCAGTGGTGTTACTCAGTGTCATGGATTCCAAGAAAAGGGGAAGTAAAAGATATACTGAGTTCAAATTATTCTTGACATGAAGCAATGCAGAGCATATAAGCAGAATCAAGGCTTTCCCATGGGAACATTGGTCTGATTGCAATTTTCCAATAATGACTTATGGTCCACAATCATTCCTTAATACATCTTAATACATGCCATCTAAAGACTATAGTAACCGTGGATCATTAGAGTCTGTAAATCAGTTGATTCTATGTTCTCAATTTATGCAAGTATAATGGGTGCTGTGTCTAGGGCAGGAATGAGGGGAGGAAAAGAATGTAGGAGCAGTGCAATTCATCCTGAAATGAAGATGAGCAAAAATATGGAAAAATGAGCAAAGGCAATGCTGACTAAACATAGATATAAATTTGATATACTTGGCACAGAAAAATTTGCGTATTTCCTAAACAAAATCTTCCAAGGCAAAAAATTAAGGGGAATATACGATCTCTGTTTAGATCTGGTATGCTTGGGCCTTTTGAAGGGTTATTAACATCATACGTATGATGTTACATACAATACATAGATGAGAGAATTATATGGTAACACAGGTGGTGACTGTTTTATAAAGCAGTGAACCTGTTGCAAATAATTGAACCAGAAGAAGTGTTCAGAATACAAGAGTTTTGTTCTTACCCATTCAGAGTAGAAGCTGAATGTGAAACCTTTCACCTTATGCATCAGATTTTCTTGTTGGGTGGGCACTGACTTGGCTGCATTCAGAACAGCTCTGGCAGGTGCTGGAATGGATTTCTCAGTCATGGTCTCTCAGTCATGCCTGTGCCAACACAAACAACCACATCGAATTCTTTCCAGTTGTTTACATTCACACACTTACCACATATTTTAAAACCTGGAAGGCTGAAGTTTAACTTGCAAATCAAAATTCCTGAAGTTAGATATTTACTTGAGATGTAGGTGTCTAATTACTAGTGTGTGGAAACAGGGCTCGATGTGATTGCCTGAACACAGGTATCTAGTGCCATTGGACTCGTTGCTGCCATTCCAGCGAAGAGGTCCTTTGTCACATCTGCCACGCAGGTGTCTTGGATATCCGAGGGCATCTCAAGTAGTACTAGATGCCTACATTTAGGCAAGTAGGTACAGTTTGTTCATTGTGTCAGTGGAACTTCATGACCAAACAGTGGTGTCCACTTAAGGGTGAACTGAATGTCACTCCTGACTGCGTTTTTTCAGGTCTTGATTCTGCAGTCAGTATCTCTGGCTGTGTAACAGAGGAGCTAGTATGTCTGTTGCTATGAAATTCAGAAAAGTTTGGCAAACCTTTTGGTAATGTAAAATGTTGTAAGTGGGATCTTGGCAGATGAGAACAGATCTCTATCCTTTCTTACTTGGTAATAAATTATCATCCATGATAGCCAGCAAAGCTGTTCTTGTCTCATGTACTGATCTGAAAGCAACTGGTGCTAAATCTAGCATGTTCATAGCAGTGTAGTCAGTTTGTATCTTCGCTTTATTTAGTCAAGCCAGCAAAAAAAAAGGCAATTTGATAATGGGGTTCTATTGCTTAGGTATATTATCACTAGAATGATGTTATTCTCTATTTGGTTTTCCTTTATGTATTTGAAAGGAGAGAATGCATATCAGTGAGTTGAGATATTCTGTACTGATGAGCAGAGTGCACACTTTTGACGGACTGTGATTTAAGACATGTAAGACATTAAATGTAAAGGTGCTGATACAGCTTAACTGACTCATTATACGCGATAGTAAGACGTGTGGTATGTTTGTGTATGTTGTACAGCCTGGATTAGTCACTCAGAACAATAAAGACATGCTGCCATAGTGCACTCTCTGAAATCCACTCTCTGCAGTAGATACAGAAACCCTTTGGATGAATTAATAGTAAAGGATGCTATGACTCATTTTTAAGAAACTGATGTTCTATTCAGTGTCAGGTAGAGGCCAAGGACTTGAGTAATGAATTCTCAAAAAATGTCAAACATGTTCAAGAATAGCTACTTTCTACCATTGACAAGAAACGTGCAAGTTGAAATTAGTTCTTATAGTTGCTGGACTCTGATGCTTCGTGTAAACATGGAATAAGTTGCCACTAGCAGTAGAATTATGCAATCAAAATTGCTAATATCTTTATTGTAAGCTAAATGTATTTTATTAATTCAAATATCTTTAAGGATCCTTGCATTGAAATAACAATGTTTCTAGTTCTGTCAGCTTCCTAATAATTACTGCGTATCATATGTGTGCAGAGCTCTTTCCAAGTTCTGCAGGAAAAGGGGTTCAAGGCTGTTGTGAGCTAACCCCAGCCAGCAGCTCAGCCCCACACAGCTGCTCACTCACTCCCACACAGTGAGAAAACTTGTGGGTTCAGATAAAGACAGTTTAACAGGTACAGCCAAAGCTGTGTGTGCAAGCAAAGCAAAACAAGGAATTCAGTCGCTACTTCCCAGCAGGCAGGGGTTCAGTCATCTCCAGGAAAGCAGGGCTCCATCATGTCAAACAGTGACTCGGGAAGGCAAATGCTGTAACTCCAAACATTCTCCTTCCTCCTTCTTCCCCCAGCTTTTATTGCTGAGCACGGTGTCATATGGTGTGGGATATCCCTTTGGTCAGCTGGGGTCAGCTGTCCCAGCTGCATCCCCTCTGAATTTCTTGTGCACCTCAGCAATAGCTAAGACATCTCTGTGTTATCAACACTGTTTAGGTCACAAATCCTACAAGCTACTATGAAGAAAATCAACTCTATCCCAGCCAAAACCAGTACAAAGGCCTAACCGAAATGTCAGCAGTGAGAACATCAGCACAAGAGAGTTTTTGAATGAAGCAAGGAGGCGACAGGAGGAAGTTTAATGTTTAGCCAGAGGGAACTAATCTTAAGTCTGGAGTATAGAGACCATGGTACTTAAAGAAAAGTATACAATTGGGTCAGTTTAGTCGTCTGTTTAATAGGAAATGCATGAGTTTGCATGCATCAAACTCACATGCTGCTTGTCTCAGAGTTATTTCTGCTCCTTAGGCAAACCTAAGACTGTCTTTGGAACAGATCTTATAACCAACTCATCGCACAATTTGGCTGCCCAGCAGCAGAATGGGACCTTACAGCTGCTTTAAGATTTTCTAGCACAATGAGAAACCTGAATAGGAGGGAAGAAGTCGTTTCTGCTAGGCACTATGAAAGGACTGGGATACAATTTACATCAGAAGTCCTGGTGCAAATTGTATCTGAAAACAATTTTGGAAACATTGTTCAATAAAAATTGGACTACTTAGAGTTCTATTTGGCAAACACAAGATTCACATGGAAAACCAGGATCTTTTTGGGGCATCCATCTAAGTTCAAGCATTTGTATGCTCTAGGTAGCTACACTTGAATTAGTTGCTGTGGGGCTTCTTCATTGACTGTAGAAATACATCCAGTGAAGGCCATGTTGACTGCTTACATTGATACAAGAAGTGCTTCCTAGAAGGTCCTATGAAGACACCTTAGACCATTGCCTTAGATGTTTATATTTGCAGTGTAGACAGCGCTAGGTGAAATAGAGCCTACGATTTATGCCCACAGAGAGGCTCTAGGAATGCAGCAGGGCTCTGCAAATTCACAGCAGACTCTATAGAGAGCAATAAAGTAATATTTTAGGTTTTGCCATTTTAACCACCCAGGGACACCAATTAAAAAATAAAAAAGGAATATTTATTCAAGTTTTTAACTGAGGAACTTTCTTACGGTCATTCTAGTGTCACTGGAAACTTCATTAAGTCCTTAATTTTCCTTCCTTATCTCTGCAGTAAATGAGTATTATGTAAAGCAAGCAAAACATTAAAATGTCAGGACTGTTGTCAAAAAGGCCATCACAGCTTACTTCTCTAATTAAAAAAAGAGATTTCTGTTTCCTGTGACACCTTGTATACGACGTTTAGCTCCTAACAAGCGTGATAGTTGCTATGAATACACTTAACGTATATGGCAGTTATGTTTCCCTTATTTTTCCCCTTTAACCATATCTACAATAGTGCAGTTTCAAGATTCTTCATTTCATTTAACATTTCATTTAGTCTTTTCCATATCTGTATAATATTTGCGAAGAGAATGTCCAGCTAATTTCATCATGAATTGGAATTGCTGAAGTTACCTCTTGGCCTTTTAAATGCTATAAAAATAAATATATTAAGTGATTTGCTTTTCCTTTTGCTATCTTAGTTTATTTAAAAGCATTGCTTACTTGCTACTTTTTACAAACATTTTTCAAGAAAGTGAGTGATATAACCATGTGCACTAAATATTGAAATTCTGTCTGTTATACGTTCTACACTGCTATTAAAAACTTTAATTTCATAACATAATAAAAAACTTTACAATTTTAGTATTTTATCTAGCTTCAGTGGAAAATAATGTCAGTCTAATGACTGTTGTAGGCATAAATGAAGCAGCAGCTTAATTCTGAGAGTATTTAGCATTATTTTTCTTGATGTTGTCATTCAGAATAGGATTTAATGTAATATGTAGCTGGTAAATTTACAGATAGCTGCTGTTAATCGGCAGACTCTGCACTTCAGTCTGCTTTTCCTCTGTTGAAAAATTTTCTTTCCAAGTTTTAGTGAATAACTTTACTAAAGAGAGAAAGGGTTGTTTGGGTCACAATTTAATAAAGTATTTGAACATTTAGATTAGGAAATTAATGAGACTTAAACACGTCTTTAAAAATAAATTAATGTATAAATGCATTATGAAGTACTCTGGAGCAGAAGGACTGAGAGAGATTCTCTCTTTCAGAGATAATCCATCTTTTCAAACCGTGGCTCATTCTTCCCAGTTTGATTGTGTTTATGGAAGTTGATGAATCCAATATTTTCTTTGACCTCATTGACATGGAATAATCAGCTGAAATTGTACCAGCTTGTGTGTCTAAGTTTTGAGTTCTTGAGGCTGAATTTTCTGCTGAGGTCAATTGGCTTGAGATGTTGCATTGCAAAAATACATTGGAATAGAAACATAAACATTCTCATCACGTACTGTACAGCAAAGAGTGAAAACAATGCTATTCATTTAGCCTTCAGAGCTATTAAATGGAAAAATATATCCTTTCACAGTCTATTTTACATATCAGTAAGTGGTTTCTGCATATGTATTTTTCTGTGCAGGACAACTTCTATGTAAGGGTGAAGGCAATTTATACACTTGGACACAGCCTCTCTCTGATTGCTCTTACAACAGGAAGTATAATTCTTTGCGTTTTCAGGTATGTATCTTTCATGAGTAAGTATGAACAATGATAAGATGGTTTTAACTGTTGCCTGATTGCTCAGATATTTAGAAAATCACTTTTACACTTTTCTCCATTAAACAGATGACAATAATGTAACGCTAACTTGGTTTTTGCTAGCACCAGTCATATTAAAAGATTTCAAAGCATTTTACAAATTTATGGACATTACAGACCATGGAAGAAAAAAATAGTCATTTAGGAATGGATTATATAAAGCATTTTCTATTTGATTATTAAAATCGACACCTTGAATTGCTCTTGAAAATTAGTAGGATGCTGGTCTCAACACTGGACAAGTGGGAAGCCATATCTTGCAGAAGCTTCTGAGTGGTCTTCAGGGGTACTATAATCAAAGGTAATCATTAATTTGTCCAAGTGGTGCTGTAAAAGTGTGGATAATTGTGCTAAAGGATAGTGCTGGGTGTGCAATGGTTTTGTTAGGCAGTGTTAGGAAAGGCAGTACTGTCTGTTGGGTTTGCCTAATTTCTGGGAATTTTCTGAGACTGAAAGCAATCTCCAACTGGTAAAAGAAATTGCAAAATGGTATTATCAGTATCATAGCTTTTCTCAGTCTCTCCACCGTCATGCCTTTATGTATCACTTCTGCCTGTCTAGTCGAATAGCCTTTATATTCTCCATTATAATGGATACAACTTTTCCATTCCACTCTACACCAAGAAAAACAAGAAAATGCATGTCTCAGATTTTGTAGAAAAGAAGTACATGTAATACGTAGAGGACAGGATGTCATTTGTCAGAGCCTCATTCCTCTGATGAACTCTTCCTATGGCAAGTTCTGTAAGCGTTTCAGTCTGCCATCAAATTTTCTCACTATTTAAATATTCAGAGACTATTCAGAGCAGATGCATAACCCATAATTATATTTTAGAATATCTTTGAAAAAAATGAATTGAGTCACTCATGGTTATCTTCTTTCTACCAGCAAACAGGCAGATCATGCATTTTCAAAACTGCTAAAACCTAATAATGCATTTAAAACAGTGTGTTATAGATATCTGAATGTTGTCCATCACCAGAAGTCAGTTATAACAAAAAGATCAGAGGTGTGCTCAGAAACTTCAACTTCAGTTTAAATATCCAAGTTGAGAACTTCCCAATCTTCCTGTTGAGTCAGCGGAAAGACCCAGGCATTTTTTCAGGGAGGAACACAGGGTCTCTTAAATCTCCACCTAAACAAGCCTGTTTGTTATCTACAGGGAGTGTAGGGGCTGCCTCTAACGTAGGAAGTGGAATTAGGAATTTCAGCTATAAACACATGAAAGGCAGAAATGTTGGGTGGGGAAAGGAGAGTTGTTTCTGAAAGTTTCCTTGCAGTTGCAATATTCTGGTTTGCATTTCTTTCAAAGAACTGGACTTGAATTTAATTTTTACAGAAACATTATATGGGTTCCCATTATTAATGTCTGTAAAGGACACATTTAGAAGCATTGTAAAAGGAAAGGATTTTATACCCAGCTAATCTTTTAATCTCAAAACAAAGACATAAAACATGAATATCTGTAAATACCTTGCCAGACTAAGCTGACAGCATTTTTCAAGTTACTATGGTGCCACTCCCCACATAATACTCCATGTAGTTATTATAATTAAAGCTAATGGGCAACTTTCTGGCACAATATTTTCATGTTGGAGGTTGCCAATTTTTCAGGCACATTCTTGCTTCTGCAAACAATTTATAAACAGCAAAGCTAATTATTTTGATTTAGTCAAAAGAAGTTGCTTTTACCCTTCTCAGAATACAAGTTTCTATTTCTTCATTTTGCATGTCTAAGTTTTAATATATCATAAAGTTTTAGAAAAGTGGAAATCAAAATGATTGAAAATAAATAGTATTTTTCAGATATTTTGAAAAAGGTTGTTTTGTTCCAACTCAGAGTGAAAATAAATTGTAAAAAAGCATATTTCTGCATAACACTGACATTCTTGATCTTCCTATAGATCTTACTGTGATTCCTTCAGGGTTACTCCTGTATAACAAAACCTTCCCCAAAAATGGCAGTTTCTCTGATATGTTTCTTACCAACAAGAAGGATATGAATCTCCGTCATTTCTGTAAGATGTGCTCTCGTGCATCAACTGTCTGTAAACATTCCTCACGTGGTAGTTTTGTATCATGAGGAATAAGCACGATAGCTTTTGTTTCATTGTTAAAGAACAACATTTCTTTGTTACTCTGAATCTTCATACATATCCCAAATAAAAATACTTTCTTGCTCTAAAATGCTGGCTTGACAGCCTTGTCTATATACAACATTTATTATTTCAGCTACTTGAATGGGGTGAAGAACTAACCATCTAAATTAGTTACTCAAGAAAAATATTTTCCTCCCATTTGTAGCTTGCATGTATTGCATAGAAACATATGATGTAGTCCAATGCAATAGTGGTATTTCAGTTTTTCAGAACCTGTTTCAGCAGAGGTCATGTATAGCCACAGAAATCACTGGGGTTTTGACAAGTGCTTTAGGTTCAGCCTGGTGTTATGTCCTTTGCCAAACTGGAGGCTAGCAAGATGACTTGAGTAGTTTCAGAATGGATTATTTAATGTTCTTTGCTAAAAATCAAAACATGAAGACTACTTGGAAGCTGCTACTGCACAACACCATAACATCCTATTGCATCTTCATTCTTTCATTTCTGGTACTTGCTAAAATGCCCTGGCTTCTGGCTTATTTCCAGGTGCAGTTCAAGGTGCTGATTTTGAAAAAAAACAAACAAACC
Organism: Egretta garzetta; assembly: GCF_000687185.1. Classification (NCBI taxonomy): domain Eukaryota; kingdom Metazoa; phylum Chordata; class Aves; order Pelecaniformes; family Ardeidae; genus Egretta; species Egretta garzetta. The sequence continues at coordinate 482,835 of NW_009258667.1, forward strand.
GCATCATAGCAGTTTGGTTTCTGGGGATTTCCTGTATAAAAAAAGATCTGCTAAATGGGAAGATCTTGAAGGGAATGTCTTTTAAGCAAAAAGCCCTCAACTTGCCCTGAGCACGCATTCACTTACTTGGAATATTTGTCATTAGTTTGTCAGGCTTTCACATGGCTGCTGGACTAAAGACAGGAAGTTTTACATGTCAGTGGATAGAAAAGATAGCTGATCTAATGTTTTGAATGCATTTTTTAATTGTTCCTGCATATGCTCACATCGTAGGATGAAAAGCCATTTCATAGCAAAATGCAGGAGTTAAATAAAAAATTAAACTGAAAATAATAGGTGCGAGCATCTCTGAAATATATCCAGAATAACCAAAGTTTTATTCTCAAGGAAAACACCGGGATAAGTGCAAACACAAAAGGATATAATAATCTATGTTTAATGTCAGCTTATGTTAAAGTGGGGGAAATACCACTGGGATCTTTTGGTCTGTGATACTGAAAACGAGTAAGAGATACTTTATTTGTATATTTTGGACAGCCTATAATGATGATGATGAGGATAAGGATGATGGTGATAAAAGAAAACAGCAAGGCAGCACTGACAGTATGACAGAGGAGGAAAGGGTAGGCTCTTACTCAAGGTTCATATTACTAAGAAACGACTGGAGAGTAACAGAAGTCTGTTCAAGAGCTTTCTGTCTTGAAATCTAAAATGCCTGTTTTTAAATCTCTTCTTAGAAAACTTCATTGTACTCGGAACTACATCCATCTGAACCTGTTCCTCTCTTTCATTCTAAGAGCAATCTCTGTTTTAGTCAAGGATGACATTCTCTATTCCAGTTCCAACACAGCTCACTGTCCAGAGGATCAAACCTCATGGGTAATAAACCTCATTTGCTACCTGGTACTGTTGTGTCACTAAATTTTCCTCCCTGATCCTTTTAAATATTTAGGAATACCAAGCTCTCAGTGTGGACAATTCTGTAGAGATTGTAATGACTAGAAAACTGCTCTATTAGAAGTCGCCACAGAAAGAAGGTTGCAGCACAAGAAAGAGAAGACAGTGTTGTTTTGCATGTCCATGAAGGGACAACATGTCATCTGCCCAAACAAATCATGACCAGCTATAGCTCAGAATAAATATGGCCACTGCTTTCTTCAGCTGGGAGAGTTGGCAAACAAGAGAGCCATCAGCTGGGAACAATTAAAGACATCTGGAACTTCTGGAAGTGTTCCAGTAGCTTTATCAGGGGTCCAGGAATTGGACAGGTATCAACAGAGGGAGAGAAATGAGGCAAGGAATTAAATATTTGAAGGATTTGCCTGTATTAACTCCTCTGTACTTTCTGGCTATGTCAGAAGTGTTGTCATCTGCATTCATGGCAAGCTAATACGTTTACTGCATTTTCATGCACAGAGGTTAAAAAAGATCTCAAGTCTTTCTGTTGAAAGACTGACAACTATATGATATTCCCCATTCTCTGCCTCCATTGTTTCAGTCAAAAGTGCTGCAGAAGAACCCTACAAATATTGCTAAATACCTTCAGAATTTAATTTATTACAGTTTAAGCTTGCGAAAAATAAAATGGAAGGAAGACATTTTTGTATTGATTAAGCCATATTGCCCCAAAGCATGAAGTTCTTAGTGGTGATTACCAAGCTGTATGTATGAATTTGCACTCTAGGATATTTCTAATGAAGACAAATAGGCTCTGAGTTAGTAGACCCAAAGTAGGCGAAGTAGTTAGCAGGCAGACTGCCAGGTGTAATCAAAAGTTCTTAGGTCCTTGAATGATTAGGCAATGGACTCTCAAAATAGTACTTGATTTCTGCAATTTCTTCTGTCTGGGCTGAAAAGCCCCATACTTTCCTATTTGAATATGTCCAGTTTTGTGAACTGTTGAGTAATTTCTGTTGCATTATATGTGGGATGATCTGGCACCAGCTTGGCAAGGGTTTTTTGTCTTGCATTGGCTGGATGCTACCCTTCTTATGTAACAGCATGCGGGGTTTGTCTCTTCTGTCGCAAGTGTGTGATGTTCTACAGTTCTGCTGCACACACAGATGTCTAGAAACACACAATTCAAAATGCAGTGTAACTAGGGCCTGGATCTGAATGACACAGAGCCATAATTTTGGCTAACTTTACTGACAGATACCTTTGCCGTTCAGCATCTGGAAACAGACCTGGTGCAGGATTAGTTGCAGGAGGAAGGGAAAATATTTTGATGCAGGGTTCTGGTATGTAAATTGATAATATAATGTAGGGGAGTACTGGAATTTAAAAGAGATTACAAAAATTTTAGACTTTGACTTATAATCTGGTTGTAAGTAGTCATAAACATAACAGCAAATTTCACTTGCATTTTGAAATGTTTCATTTTCTCCATGTTAAATTTTCTGGCCCATTACTGGTCTGCAAAGGATATCCCTTCAGTGGATACAAAGTCCAGAGGTAAGATTAGTCTTACCAAATGAGATGACTGAACTAAGCTGTTTCTCTGGGCTTCTGTCTTTCTCACTGGACAGTTTACCTCATCTGCTTTAAGTCTGTCTCTGGACGTGCCCGTCTCTCTTCATGAGCTGTATACAGAGCTAGTTGGCTAGTAGGTGGCTAGCTTTCACCAGAAACCTTGGTTATGGACAGCTGGAATTAGGCGAACTTAATTCAAGCCTTTGGGCTCTTACTTCGTTGTCTGTATAGTCATGTATGCAGGCATAAATGGCAGGCATGTGTGTTATTTGGGATGCACTGAGATACCTGAGACACCACAGGGACTGATGGATACAAAGAAGTATCTCCGGAGGACTATGCCCTTCTGGCTTAGTAGCTGGTGACTGGGCTCCCCGAGGGCATCTCACTTCATAATAGACACCTATGTTTAGACAGAGGAATCACTAAATGAGTAACTTACATACTTAGCTACTTGGAATTTTAACAGAAGCAGTGGAGGTATGAAGGATATATAAAATAGGGAAGGGAGTAAAGCAGGAAGAAACTAGAAGTTTTATTTAGTCCATTTTGTTTAGTCTGTCACATTCACTAATCATCACATTTCTCAGCTCAATCTCAGCAGAAATGTTTTTATGTTCTATTCTCACATCCCAGATTTCTGCTGGGAAGTACCAAAGTAGCAGCAGCCAGCACTGTGGAACATCAGCAGCACAGACATCTGAAAATTAATTCTGAAGAGCAGCACACAGACTATAAGTACATTGGGACTTCATTTTATGACTTATGCTTATGTGTTCTGTTAATTAAGAAACACTAAAGCATTTCCTAAAGGGAAAATATAATTTTTAAAAGTCCAGTCAACTTCTTCTTCTAAGTTTACTTAGAGTATTCATCATGTAAAGTTGTATTTTTCACTCAGTTTCCCATTTAGCCTTGAAAAATTCATAAAGCAGTTTCTGTGTTAATTATTACTATGTTAAGAAGCCAGCTGGGATTTTAAGATATTTATTAGCCACCTAGTAGATGATCATTTAATCTCATAGCCATTCATTAACTAACTATTGCAAATGTGTGCATTTATTGATAACCACCACCTTTCACAACATTTATGCTTTGAAGTTTTCAAAAATTCTGAGTGAATTTGCTATGAGAGCTATCCAAATAATTTTTTTATAATTCATTTTCTTTTTAAACATACAGTAACATTGACAATATCTCTACTGGACCTGGGTTATTAATATTACATGGAGAATTAAGACCGATAGGATATATTAATAGCAATAACAAAGCATCTTTCCTGCAACAACTTTGATGCCGATTCTCATATTTCAGGTGGGCTGCAAGGCTATTTTGGTATTCTTTCAGTATGGTGTTATGGCAAACTTTTACTGGCTCTTAGTTGAAGGACTTTACCTCCACATCCTCCTTGTGCTAATATTCTCCCCCAACAGACACTTCACAATCTACCTGCTGATTGGATGGGGTAAGAAATTAAACAACTTCTGATAATATTCTTTTTTCTGTATGCATGTGTTAGGTTCAATATTTCGTACCAAGGTAGTCATGCTGTTCCTGCTGGGTGACTCCTCAGACTCACCAGTTCCTCAGTTCAGCTCCAGCAGAGGTTACAGCCGCTGTACCATGGAAGAGATTGGCATGGCTCTGACCTGTGTCAATCTGCACAATGCCCAGGGGTTGTTCAGGATGTAGGATGGTGCAAGGACCCCCACTGCAAAACGTATGATTCAGGCTGTCCTAATTTGGGAGGTAAAAGAAGTTTAGATGCACAGCCACAGGCTATGCTATGCTATTTGCCTTTTGGAAAAGCCCAATAATATTGTCCATCTGGTTTTAAATACATGTATTCCTTTCATTTCCAGAAAGTGCAATGATATTTATACAGAGCACTTAAAAGCGTCCGGTAATAGGTGGTCATAAAACATTTAGGTATTGCTGGGAAATGGGAATAAACCAGTGTGGGGGAATGGTTCCTTATGAAATGATTTACACCTCAGTTTTAGACTGTAGTCCTTGGAAGGGCATTGGGAATGCATAATTTGTATCTATCTCCCTGTAGGTCACTCTGACAGCTTGAAACAAACCTAAGAAAGGCACGTTCTTTGTGTATTAGTCATTATGGCTGCATTTTTATAAGAAATAAACCCACTTCCCTGCAGTCTTTGTTCGTAATACTTTGCTTACATCACGTAGCTCATCAGATCAGGGCCTCTCCTTCCATTCACTAAACTGTTTACTATATGCTGTATACTTGGGGAATAATTGGTTACTAGCAGGTGGAACTCTGTGTGTGTGTGTGTGTGTGTGTGTGTGTGTACTTACATTTTTGTGATCATGCTCTAAACCTCTTTGGGATTTTTCAGGAATTCCTACCATATTTATTATTACGTGGACAGTGACACGGATCATTTTAGAGGACACAGGGTAAGTGTGTGGGAGAGAGAAAGCTTAAAGCCTCCAACTGTGCCAGTACCATCCTTGCCTTGGATATGGTGGTGTTCACACAAAGGTGGTTTGCTGTTCTGAAGTGGATGAGCACAAAACTGAAATTTCAGATATGGCAATAAAGGGTCAGGCATTTAGAAGCTCTTCAGCATGCTGTTTATGCTTGCAGTTTATTTGAAAAACTCTAAGGGCAGGGATAGGTTATGACTAATGTACCCCATGAGACCAACATTCAGAGCTATCGGCTTTGGAAGTCAAAACAATACTTAAAATAGCAGTGGGGGTTCAGTGCTGCAATTCAGTGCGGTAAGATGCTGAGCATTCTGATTTGCTAACTAGCAACAGAAGATTGAGATCTAGATAACTTTGGGTATATCTAAATTACATTCCCAGTAGTGAAGCAATGTGATGTAAACATATGTAAGATGCACGTAGTCAGGTAAAACTATGACTAAGTAGATGTACGCCTGGGTCCTGGCATGGGAGGGGAAACCGAGATAAGAATTTTGTGGGAAGATCAGACTTGCTGCTCCTGCTGGACCCAAGGAATTGGAGAGCATTCCAAGCTAGTGGGACAAACAGTTTTCACACTTCTTTTTTTTCAATCTGACTAATATTTTTCAATTGATTCTGTAATTAAACTGAAAAATCATGTCCTACATAATTTCTAAGTTTTTTTGCAAGACCTCTAACATGTAAACTGAAGGCTAACTAATTTTTCCTTTGTCATTATAATCACAGAGGAACTCTGAAGGGTATTGCCCTTGCTTAAGATTAATCTTTCAGAGCACTTATTCTTAGAGTATTTGGACCAAAAGTGCTGAGCCCACTGTAAAAAATAAATTTTCAGTTTTTCAGACGAAGTTTCAAGTTCAGGCTCACATTTCCTGAACCAGTTCCAGCCATCTGTAACCTAAATATCCCACAAGGAATTATGTCATTTCAACTGACAAACCTCCTCAAAGAGGAGGCTCAGGGGAGACCTTATCGCCCTCTACAACTGCCTGAAAGGAGGGGGTAGTGAGGTGGGGGTTGGCCTCTTCTCCCTGGTAACAGATGATAGGAAGAGGGGGAATGGTTTGAAGTTGCGCCAGGGCAGGTTTAGGTTGGACATTAGGAAAAACTTCTTCACCGAAAGGGTTGTCAGGCTCTGGAATGGGCTGCCCAGGGAGGTGGTCAAGTCCCCATCCCTGGAGGTATTTAAAAGAAGGATAGATGAGGTGCTTAGGGCCATGGTTTAGTGGTGGGATGGCAGGGTTAGGTTAAAGGTTGGACTTGATGATCTTAAAGGTCTTTTCCAACCAAAGCGATTTTATGATTCTATGAATTGTATCTGTCAGTTGCTTTAGATCTTCCTGCTACCCAGAGGCTGGTGTTAAGTGCTTATTGGAAAAGTGTCATTACACAAAATGAAACTAAGCTTGGTTTCTCTAAAGACCAGCATCCTCCATGATGTCTAATGGTACAGTCTAGTGTGCCTGATGCTTCAGCTGACTTGAATATGCATATTAAAACCAGGGAAATAAAATTAAAAGCAGAAAAAGATTGAATGCCAAACTCTAGGCTAGAACAGGCAGTATTTTAGCGTGCTTTGACTTGTATATAAGAAATACTTCTCCTCATAGGTCTTGCTTGCCAGATGATATTAATGTCAACATCATTTTCCCTCTTTTTTTTTTTATAGTTGCTGGGATACAAATGAGCATGGTGGTCCCTGGTGGGTTATACGAATACCAATTTTAATTTCTATTATAGTAAGTAAACTTTGAAGAATGAATTATAGATCATTTCAGCATTGTGCAGTGCATATAGCCATTATTCTTTACTGCTAGTTACAGACAGGCAAGAATTCTGTTTTAATGAAAAGAAATTGCACTGCAGGAGAATGTTAAACAGATGCCAAGGCCATTAAAATTTGTTGCCTTCAAAATTTATCTGCCTCCTATTAAATGAGCAGTTGCTTTTATTTGTATGTTGTTCTTTCTTTAACATCTCTCCTGTTTATGAGCCTGGGGGAAGCAAAAATCTAATTATACTTTTCAATTAATTGCAGATTTGATTTTGCGTGTAAATGGATAGCCCTGCAATTGAAAATCTGATATTATTGCAGCCATAAAAAGCTATGGCTGTGTATATCTTTCTTTAATTGGTAGCCTACTGAAATATATATTGAACATGAATATTTGCAAAAGAATACCATTTGAGAATGTTTCATGGGGCTTTTCCTATGTGGAACTCATTAGAATTACTGGAGTAGCATAAAAAAATTCCTGTTCACTGTGATGATTGTGTAATTAACTTTGGGCATACTATACTATGGTTATATGTCCATTTCTGAAAACAGTCACAGTGCAAACTAATACCTTTCAGATACACTTGCTTTATTTTTAACATTTTAGTCAAAAAAATGAGGGCATTATTAGATTACACAAGATTTCAAGAGCCCACATTACTCTTGGGCTTGCCTTTCAATCAGTGCATGTTGAAAATCATTTTGAGAGAACTTCCTATCATCTTCATCAGAGTGAATTCTACAGTGTTTAAAGAGAAAGCAGAGTAGGCGTGTGTGTGAAATGACATAAGGTAAGGACTGACAGAAAAGATGTTTTATAATAAGAAGAAATGGGCATGCAAAAGAACTATAGCATGAAGAGAATACGTGTACCTCAAAGGAGCTGGAGAATGGGGGACAGTCCAGAGCAAAGAAAATATGCTGAAAGATAAAAGCAATAAACCCAGCTGGTGTTTACAGAAAGATGAAAGTCTATTCTCTGGATGTTCAATTTAAACAGCTATCTGGTAGACATCTGAGGCTTCACATGCCAGAAAGAAGTCCTAGACCTGGAAACAGAAGTTCCCAAGTGTTCATTGGCAGACTTGAATTGCAGCTGGATCTTAGCAAAGACTGGGAAATGAGTTGTGAGTTAAGAAAATGGAGTACTTGTCAGTCAGCCGAAGTCCAGTAGATCACAAAATGTGGACCAGAACCACTGTTTGAGGCAAAGGAACAGTCATTCTCCTTTTTGGAAATGACCTTTTTTGGCTTGCCGGGTGCATATGTTTAGGATCTGCTGTCACCTTCCAGATATGTTTATTCTCTTAAACAGCGTGTTTTAGAGATGAGAGCAACTAAAGAAGGCTAAGTGATTCTGCCATGGGTACTGAGTGAAGCCACTTCTCCGATTAGATGGTTCTTCAGCTCTGAGCTCTTCAGCTCAGATCAACTACATTTTGCATTTGGGAAGTTAAGCTGTGAAAGGTAGTTGTAAAAGCAGTGATACTCACCCTTTCCTTCTGGGTAAGTAACTTACCTTGTTACAGCATCGAACTATAACCAGCACATTCAGTGTGGCAGTTAGGATGCTGTGCAAACTTACTGCTGTGCAAAGTAGGGCATGCATTCATAGAGCAAGAGGAGCTAAGGAACTGTCATGTAAAATTGGTCATTGATGAGTGAAAAATGCTACATTCACAAGAACATAATTTTCAATACACATCTATCATAAGTTCAACATTTCCTGTTTACCTTCTAGAAAAAATAGAAGTTGAAGATTCAAATCTTTGAATAATGAGGTCAGTGCTGCCTGCCATTCAACAGTAAGAACAGATCATTGCAAGTTCTTTGGACTAGTGATGTGAAAGAGTCATGATGTTTCTCAATAAAAGTCTGATGTACTTCCATCATACTTACTCACACAGTGCCTTCAGTCTGCTCAAGAATGTAGAGAGACTGGAAGACTCACAGAGAATGGTGACAAGGATGACTAGCAATAACAAATGGCTTCAGTAGTGGGAAAGACATCTGTGTAAGTAGGCAATGAGGTGAACACAGGAAAACTCTGAAAGAAGCCAAAATTCAGGAAAATAAAGGAGAGCAGAACACCTAAGCTGAGGTCTCTGGTCCACTGCCTTATGTAATGGCATGAAAGAAAGCCCGGGGTGTGGCTGATACTGAAAATCTTTAAGAGGAGGAAGAAGATTGAAGAAAAGAAGAGTAGAATAGAGCCTGATTGTGAGGATGATGCCATGAATATGCTTTTGAAAGACAGAGGAAATCAAGCAAAGGTTTAAAGGAACAATGGTTTAACCTCATTAGACTTAACAAGAAGTCCACTCAGTCTTCATGCCATGTTCACTCTCTTCCATCAATTTCTGTGCTTGCTCCAAACATTTCACTGTTTAGAAGATTATACTTTCTATAAGGTTATTAACCAACAGTAAACAGTATTGTGAGAGCAAGTTCTGAAGTCACTTCTCACAGTGAGAAGGCTTTAGCAAATTCAGTGTGTCAGAAACCTTCCCTGGCATCTCCTCCTGACAATTTTGTCTTGAGAAAGTTATTTGGCAGGTTTCCATGCTTCATGCTGTGCACACTTCAGAGCTATTTAATTGGGGTGACTATTCCAAACAGTTAATGTAGTATTACCCATATTCTCCATTTATCAAATGCCTCCGCAGCTGCCTTCTCCATACTTCCACTTGCATAAATGTCTCTCATTTGGACAGGAGTGGTGTTCGGGTGTAACGAGTACTTCCATCACATCAAAGTAACTGAGAAATGTTTATCTTGTTATCTCAAATTGCAGGTAGTGTAAGGGACTAAATAGCAGGAAAGAAGCGACATGAAGACATGCTCAAGCAATGTGTTTAGACAAAAACTTGTCAGAAAAAGTCAACCAGTAAAAAAGGGTACCAGCAGCATCTTGCTGTTACTCCACTAAGAGGCATCATTTGTCATCACTCTTTTGCATTTCTCTGCATTCACGTTATTTTCTCATTTTCCTGGTTTTAGGTGTTCATTGAACAGTATACATATTTTATTTAAAGACGTTATTCTCAAATGATTTTATGGGACCAAAATGCTACGATACTAAAAAGTAAAATTACAGAGCACTACTTCTTTCATATTTTATTGAAATATACTATTTTAAATCAATAACAATTATCAATTCAATAATAATCTCCACTGTAGTAAGTCAGTGGCAGTTGCCACCATTAGATCTTAATACCCAGTTTCAGCTGGCTGGATTTACAAGCTCAGTAACACCAAGGACTGTTACAAACTCCAAAGAAGAATGAGTTTTTCATGAATCCAAGATTGTGCTTACAGACAGAAAGGTATGCATTTGAAAACAAACTTTAAAGTAATACATGAATGTCAGTCAAGAATGTGAGTCACCTGAGTGTAGTTTTGCAGATGATATGGTGCTTCAGAAGCCAAATGGATGACAGTTTGTTCTGTTACAGTAGAAACTAGGGATGCCTGTGAAGAACAAGAAGTTATTCTGCCAATCCCTTTGCAAATACAGAATAAAGACTTTTCCTCCTTCTATTTTGTGGCTAACAAATATACAATGAAATGGAAGCTCTCTCCTTGTCCACCAATACTGGCTTCAGTGCATATGGCAAACTAAATATCTGTCTGTACACTCTGCTATGGTAAGTCTGTAGATACAATCAGCAATAACAGGGTTCTGCCTGTTGCTTTTATAGAACACTTGCATCAAGGAAAACTTCTAAGTCATCATCTGCCTGAAAAATCTATGTTAAATTCAGTAAAGGCCTATATTTTCTAACATTTCTTTTTTTAGTCTTCTTTTTTCAAAAATACTAGATTTAATTTTCCTAATTTGTTTTTTAATCTCTGTCAGTTCCTGTCACTTCCCTTCACCTGTCATTTCAAACCAAGTATCAAATACAGAGGGGTATGCAGTTGCTATGATCATAGTTTATGTATTAACATCACAAGTTGTACTGGGTATGTCAGAGAAGACATAGAAATGCATTGAACTTGAAAAGCTTACAGCCAAATAGTTAAGACTGGAAAAAGAAGAATTCCAGCAATGCATCAAGACAAAGACTGAAGGTTTGTAGCAGTGAGGCAGGCACTGTCTGGTCGGGTACCAACCTCCTGATTTTGGGCTTTGGGATGGGGTTAGTTAAAAACAACAAAACACTCATTTTCACAGTGATAGAATTTTTTTTCTAGGTTGATTTCTTCTAAAATGTGTGCATTTGATGCAGCTGTTTATGTAGCTGGAGTTTTTAGCTCACGTGGCTGTGAAAGTGTGGACTCCAAGTGTTCCCTCACTTCAGTACAGGTGTGCTATATTCAGTGTGTGGTTTTCCAGACTGCACCAAACAGTCCAGCACCAGAAGAGCTGGTGAACACAAGATGCCAAAAACCAAGGATGAAGAAATAATGGGAATCAGACTTAGGATCTACTGAGTTTCATACTTCAATTTTCTAGACTGATCAGGATCTGACCATAACTTTTTTTATGCAAGTGCCTTTCTAGGAAATAAAATCTGAAATAATATAATACTGCTGTTCTATGTCAGAGGGCTGTCATGAGAATCAGACTGCAAGGATCCCGTTCCTTCAGTGTTAATGTCTGCATCATACCCAAAACAGACAGATACTTGTGAGAGGCCCTTTCTATGCTTGACTGGAGTTGGCAGATCACCTGTGCAACAGTCTTCTCTTCCCCTAATTCAGACAGAAATATTAAAAGTCAAGGCAAGAGGCAAGAGACGGACAAAACTGTGTATGAGACTCACATTTTCCTTTGGGCTTCCAGTCATGAATCCACGGGACAGTTTAGGACAATGCTTGATTGCACCAAATCCAGTGTCCCATCATGCTGGGAAACCTTTCTTGGGCTGAGATTTTGGAAGGAGGGCACTTCTGACAACTGGGGCTTTCAAAGGCTTTTGCCAGCTGGAGTAGTACTGGTGGCCGTGCAGAGGTGCGCTGGACGTGACAAACCTAGTGAGGCAGAAAGCAGACAACAGGTTTGACAGTGTAGAGCCTGCTGTGTTCTTGGCAGGAGGTACACAGCATCCACTGCTGAGCTGATTTGTCTGACTTGATCAGCATTTCTTTGTGCTGCATATTGAGTGGAGAAGTCAGAAGTCACCATTATATTTGTTTTCTTTGCAGGTGAATTTTATACTTTTCATTAGTATTATAAGAATCTTACTGCAGAAGTTAAGATCTCCAGATGTTGGAGGAAATGACCAGTCACAGTACAAGTGAGTCATATTTTTAGATATTATATACAGAACCAAAGTTTCTGTAAGATTTCCTCTGCTGGAAGCTGCTACCAACAATTTCAATGATACTACAATTATATTTAATTCAGGGGTTCTTCTACATGAGGTTTAATAAAGATCTAATCACTCTGCTGAAATAGAGATGAACAAAATTTTTATTGATCAAACACTAAATTCCATTAAAAATATGCAGTTTCATAATGATCAAGCTATTCTTGAATTTCAGTTTAATCCATGAATCAATATGCTGATACTAAGAATATGGGGGGGTAATATCTTTCTTTTAATGCATAAATATTTCATAACAAAAGTCTCAAGATCAAAACGCTTTGCTTCAACCTCCTTAAAAACCTTTTTTTTTTAATTTTTCATTTCTAAAATACTTTTTGTTGCAATATTTACATGTATTCTAAGACATGGAAAGAAGTTATGTTGTTCCCAAAAAGTAAAAAAAAATAAATACAATGTTTTATGTAGATTTAAAATAGCATCTTTATATTTCTGGAAGAAAACAAATGTTTCTGATTTAGATCAACTTAATTATGTTTAGGCTTTCTTCTTTTGTGTCTTGGTTTGAACATCAAATCCTGGCATCCATTTTTTCCACTGATCAGGGAATGTTGGGGAGCAATTTAAATACATTGCTAAAATTGTGTGTGGTCTTTATTAAATTGCTGTATTAGTTATTGTTGTTTATTGTAATAGCTGCTGGATAGTGTCATCCAGAATGAAGAGTCTGTTGTAGTAGGTCTTATTTTAAAGACCAGATATAGACACTGAGTTTGACACTTCAGGATGTTAATATGATATTTCAATGACAAAACCTAATGTGAACACTGAAAATTCAAAACCATGCAAGTGGCCTTTGAAAATGTGCTCCTGGATAACATCCTTTCTTCATTTAAAAAATACTGAATTCCTGCCCTAAAAGCATATAAACCATGGTATGCTATAGTAAAACATATCTTTAAAGCCAAGAGAACTAGGACCTTACGCATTTTGTAAACAACGTGACACATCTGATGTAAAAAGTGAAGAATTCTGATGCGCCACAGAAAAGGCAACACGACCAGACTGACATAAAACTTTGCTTCACAGAGCTGTAAGGGTCCTTTTTTGTGTTTGCAGCTTGAATTAACTAAACACGTGGGAGAACAAATCAGCCTAGATGCAATTATGCAGTTGCCACATTATTATTTAGCACAACGACCAACCTATGGGCAGGAAATCCCCTCAAGTTTACTTGTTGTGACTGCAAGTTTTCTTTGTTTCTGTGTGGTATATATGTATTTTATGAAAACGAGGCTTTCCCTTCCTATCAGTCCCATCATTTTCCACAGATTGTGGTAGTGCTTCATAGTATAAAATGTTCATTAGTAGCAACCTTGTCCTTCATTATTCAGCCCTGTGAATTCTTTGCTTTTAGCGTTTGATTGCCTGATTAAGTTTGCATTCAATGGTCTTTAGCCAATACCCATGAGAACAGCAGATTAACCTCCTCAAGAAATACTGCATCTACACAGCAAATTAAAGGTCTGGAAGGCTCGTTTTTCAAAATGCAAATGCATTTTCTAAAATATAGAGAAGAATAAGGCTATTTTGTCTGTCCCTTTCCTTCACTAAAATGTAAGTGTGGTATAGAGAAAGTAACATTAGCTAGACAAAAATTACTGAAAGAAGAATGGAGTGAAAGTGAAATGAGAGTCCAAAATGAATACTGCTCACCCAAGTCACCATTTTTCCTCCCTTCCTCTGTCCCACTTCTTGTACCTGGTTCTATCCTTTTTGTTGCTCATTTTACTTTTGCAGAGGGTAAGGTTGAGTTCAAATAAAATCAGTTTTCCATTTTGCTTGGGAAACCAGGAAATTTGCTGCCATCATCATCTCCTCCAGTTGTAAATTAATTTCTTCTGCTAAGGAAATCCTATTTGTCCCGCTTACTGGTATCACTGTTAGATGTGAGGGTCTTACCATGCTTGAGAAACTTCGCTGTCAGAACTGATTATCTCCACATAAACAGATGCAGCCTCTGGGACATTATGAACAAAGGAAGGCCATGAAGACTGACATGGAAAAAATAAAACTGCTTGAAATACCTTGACTTTTCTGTTAAAATAGGTGAATTCACAACAGCATCCTTTCATTGTTGAATCAAGTTATATTCACCAAAACACTGATGTATTATGGGATGCAGCATTATAACTTCTTGAATTTTATCTGATACCAGACGTCCATAATCATGCCTGACTAGCCCCATATAACATATAAAACTGATGTTATTAGAGTGAAGTAAGTGACAGATAAGGGACAACTAGCAATTTATCATTTCAGCGGTTTCACAGGCAGTTTGTCAGAGCTGCTCTGCTTAATAAGTTAAAGTTCTCCTTCCTTAACTTCAGTAGTGTCTTATGCTAAACTGTATTATGTAAGGGATGACATTAAAAATTAGTTAAGGGCATATGCTTAATACCATCAGTATCATTATGAAATTTTTTGTATTTGGGGGTAAATCTGAAATCGCTCATGAAAATCTCACAGTGTGAGATTATTCTGGATTACATTTCCTAGGTACTGTTTGCACACTGTGTATGTGCAATGTACAGACTAACCATACAGTTGCACGTTTAAAGGAAATCAACATCAATTAAATTCAAGAGAGAGATTTTACCCTCCATACAAGACGATCTGTCACTGTGACTTTGCAGGAAGGCGTTGTTCCTTTCCACTCTGAACCTTTTAGGCCAGGTAAAAAATAGCTTGAGAGACCTGATGGCAGCTCATGACACTTTGTTGAATGTGGTCCTGTGGAATAATGCAGTAAAACCCCACCCGCAAAGACCGTGCCAAGAAACCAGGCTGGAAAGTGAATGTGTGTCAAAAAGACACAGCAGAGGACGGGTCCTACATCCTGCTGCTGTCCAGAGGGCCACTGAGCACTGGTCTTTTAGTTTAGAGAGGCCCTGCAGCCTTTTGCCAGCTTTTGGAAAAGTGCAAGGTCAGCAAGATCAAGTATAACATGGAATTATGAGGTTACTATGTGGCTAACCTCATAGCAAGCCTGAAATGAAGAATTTCCAATAAATTATTCTTACTAAGACTGTTTATAACTCTGAAGTCATACAAGGTTTATGTAAATGACATTGCAACAGGTTCTTATCTCAGTAAAACAAGAGCTTATCATTAAATTCCAGCTTTTTCTCTTTTGTTTACCCAGGAGACTTGCAAAATCCACGTTGCTGCTTATTCCATTATTTGGAGTTCACTACACAGTGTTCGCTCTATTTCCTGACCGCAGTTCCAATAATTATAAAATAATCTTTGAGTTGTGTTTGGGATCTTTTCAGGTAAATTTTAAAGTTTTTGTTCAAAAGACAGATTATTGACCTAGGTTGATGCTGCCTTCTAACTAAGAAATATTGTGTCTTTCCAGGGGCTGATTGTTGCAGTCCTGTATTGTTTTTTGAACAGTGAAGTAAGTCTCGCCTTTCCTACTGAGGATGTTAAATATTGTTTTCAGTAAATGTATAAGTGCCCCTGTGATTCCATTCTGATACGTGGAGCTGCTTCAGAAGATGTTTGCATTCCTATTTATAGAACATATACGTGGCAATTTCTATGCAACAGGAGAAACTAGTGTATTTGGGTGAAGAGTTAAGAGCTGTTTGAAATCTAATGCCTTGCAACCTAAGGTATTAGTGTCTTCTGTTATTTAACATGATCTAATTCTAGCTCTATGGAGAATTGTGGAAGCAATGTGGATTGTGCAAGTGAGGTGCAACCAATCTAGAAATTTATCCAAAACTTGAAACACTTGAAATTTAGTATTTCAAGGTAATCTTCTGACAGAATCTAACCCCCAGAACAGCAGCAGATTTTCAGCAGTGCTCAGCACACAGCAGCTTTCTAATCTCAGCTGATGAAGATGCAAGGAATTCCTTTTGATGTCAGCCACTTTTTAAGGTAGAATATACGTTAAACAGCATGCAGTGTCTGACAGGAGGAATCTGTCTGAAGAAGACAGCTGTTTGCACAGGGAATTGACATTCAGGTCTCCTGAGTGCTATTCTGGTCTTTGATATTCATGAGATGCCTGATTTTGGGCTAACCGTTTGATTCTATGCTTTACGTATGTGTGATTAATAGATAGATACCAACAGCTAATGTTGCAACACAAGTGACAGCAAACTGATTTTGAAAGTGGCCTTGGGGCATCTCCTCACAGACAGCATAGACACAATCTTCGCCTCAGTTTTGTAATATTTGTAAAAACTGATTTGATACTCTAGAGGGAAGGGATGCCATCCAGAGGGGCATTGACAGGCTTGTGGAGTGGGCCCATGTGAACCTCATGAAGTTCAACAAGGCCAAGTGCAAGGTCCTGCACCTGGGTCGGGGCAATCCCCAGTATCAGTACAGACTGGGAGATGAATGGATTGAGAGCAGTGCAGCAGAGAAGAACTTGGGGATGCTGGGGAATGAAAAATTGGAGATGAGACAGCTATGTGTGCTTGCAGCTGAGAAAGCCAATCGTATCCTGCATCAAAAGAAGGTTGAGAGAGGTGATTGTCCTCAGTACAAGAATGGCACGGACCTGTTAGAGTGAGTCCAAAGGAGGGCCACAAAAATTATCAGAAGGCTGGAACACTTCTCCTGTGAAGAGAGGCTGAGAGAGTTGGGATTGCTCCTCCTGGAGAAGAGAAGGCTTTGCAGAGACCTTATTGTGGGCTTTCACTATAAAAAGCAGGGATTATAAGGAAGATGGAGAAAAACTTTTTATCGGGGCCTGTAATGGCAGGAAAAGGGGTAATGGCTTTAAACAGAATGAGGTTAGATTTAGATTGCATATAAGGAAGACATATTTTCTATGGCTGTGGTGGAGACACCAGAACAGGTTGCACAGAGAAGATGGGGAAGCTCCATCACTGGAAATGTTCAAGATCAGGTTGCATTGGGCTCTGAGCAACCTAGTCTAATGAAAGATGTCCCTGCCTATGGCAGGGGGGTTGGACTAGGTGATCTTTAAACGTGCCTACCAACCCAACCCATTCTATGATTCAATTCGTAGAGGTCCCCATTTGGCAGCCAATAAATGTGGAAAAGTTCCTCACGTAAATGAACATTTTCAGCTCATGTCATGCATTTTCTTTTTAACACAGGTGCAAGGGGAGCTGAAAAGAAAATGGAGGAGTTTGTGCTGGAAGCAGACAGTGGACAAAGATTACAGACTCCACAGCTCTTCGATTTCTCGAAATGGATCCGAAAGCATTTCTCAGCTCCACCGGAATTCAAGAGCTCAGTCATTTATGCAGACAGAGACCACCATGATATAAATCAGCTAGGTCCCCCAAAACATGAAAAACTGTGGGATGTATCATTCATTATGAAGCTTGATGTGATATTTTATAAAATGTACAGTTTAGTGCTTTGCTTTTCTACATGTTGGTATTTGGGAAATTGGTTTGTGCAGCCACCCAGTTAATAACAGAGACACCTGCCCCATGGATGCTTTCTGGGTTTTTTAAATGGTATTCATATTAATTCTGATGTTCTCTTGCCATTTACTAGCTGTAACTATTCAGAAAATCATTTACTGTAATGGTCCCTTTACCCTCCTACATGTCTACAAGATAGATGTATGGTATCCTGTTCAATGCAGAGTGCTTTGGTACATGTTGAAAAGGTTAAGGTGGGAAGCAAGAAAATTTCTTACACTTTACTTTAAGGAAACATTTCTTTCCTTAAGGATTAGGAAGTTCTTTCCTAATTATGGAAAACAAAATAAAAATAAAGCAATGTAAGACTATAATTAACTGCACTGGAAGTTTAGTGTGCTAATCTGGGAAATCATTAACATCAGTTATACAGAGGGGATAAAAGGTAGCACTTCTCAGCTTGTTGTATAAACTTCAGAGATTACTTTCTACAGAGTTTGATTTCAATCCTATTGTTCCGTTTAGATGCAGAAAGTGGGGCTACAGTCCATACAGAAAAGGCTACTGTAATAGTTTTGATTAAAACATCAGCATTTTCCCGTAGTGCTATTGCAGTCACCAGTTGTTCTCTTCTGTTTAAAATCAAAGAGATTTGTGTACATCTTTTATTAAACAATTTTCTGAAAGAGGTGCTTTATTGCTAGAGCGGTCTGGAATAGGATAAACAGCCTTGGATAGCGTATTACCCACTGAAAATGTAATTTTTGTATATTTTCATTGAAATGTGTCTCTAAAACTGCATACATGGCAGCTAAAACAAGGAATATTGCAAGTTACAACTCCCATTTAAAGACTAACATAAGTTCTTTTAGCTTAATTCTATTCTGTATCTACCTGAGCTGATTTAAAATTTAGTCCTGACCATGACTCCAGCAAAAAAAATGAGACAGAATCCCTAAAAATGACCATAAAAGGCATAAATAGAAGGAATTCTCAACAACACCAAGCCTCTTATGTAGCCATTTTGTAAAAAAAAAAGAGACATAGGACTTATAAATATACACAGAACATTTGCACTCTTCAAAAGAAATAAATCAAATGAAGTTTACTTCCCATGTCACGTTTAACCATGTCCACTCTAAATAAGAAGTGGGAATAATACACATTTGTATGACTACCTCTGATCCATAAAAGCCCTGCTATTTCAGGTAACAGATTGTGTGGAGCTAGCAGAAGCCAGTCCATAATATTGCCAGGTAAAGGGAGGAACAGCAGCAAGGGCATGTCTTGGCAGGCATACACGTTCCTTCTTGAAAATATTACCAGTACTGTGAATCTTGTTGGCAGCCATCAAAATGCCCATACATCTCTTGGTCTGACTTAATTTAGCTATTTATCAGTCAAACACAATTTATTTTAATGGGACTACCCTGGAGTGATACAAAGTTATGTCAGACCAAAGACAGAAAAGGCCCTGTGGTTCACATGAGTACTGCAGAACAGGTAACTCTGTGAATGTTGCATGACACTAAACTCTACACAGTAGGAATCATTTGAGTTACACAATAATCATTTGATGAATTGTTACTTTGCCAAATTTGACTTTAAGGAAGCTGTTGATCACCTCCAGTCATCCAGAGTGTTTTCTCCTGTCACTTGGTGAAGTAACTATGAGATTCTGGAGTGAAGTAGGCTACCTAATGACAGTCCCATGGGGTCTAAAGATACACCCCTACACATATATTTAAACAAAATATATTTCCAAAGGCTTTAGACTCAGAAATCACTGCTAAACTTCAGTACTTTTCCTGGATCTCTGAACAGCCTTATCAACAAACTCTTAGCTGCAAATATATGAAGACACACTGGAGCTTTGGGGGCTGCTTGGTCTGAAGTGGTAGTGGGACTGTTCAGCTCCCAGAGATGTGACATGCAGGGTGTACTTTTTGCCCCAAATTTCTAGGGTTGAAAGGCACACTTGGCAAGCATTCAAGCATACTAGCATACTCGTCTTTATTTTCAAAGAAGGTTCATTGAATGATGAGCTGAGTGAGTCAGCACCCAGACAGAATGATGGTAGAGAAATAGAGATTTCAAGCGATCAGCTCCATCAGTCTGTTCTGCATGGTGCATCACCAATTATACATGTTTATAATTCATTGTATTCTAGAGAAAACTCTCTTTGTTCTAATTAGGTGACCATGGAGAAAATCTGCATTTTAATTATTTCTGGATTATAAGACAGAAAAGCTTAAATAAGAAAATAAATTTTAAATTGCAATGAAACAGCACAATTTCCTTTAACAGGGTGCAGAGTGCATTTGGACTTGATTCGCATGTAAAAGCTGCAAAAGTGTGACAAATCCAGTACTTGATCAATGGTTTGCATCTTTACGACACCCAGAAACAAGATAGCTTCTCATGGCTTTGTCTTTCATTGCGTTTGGCCAAGGGTGTGGAGTTAAACCCTCCTGCTCTGTGCTGTGGTGACTCTAAGAGTCAAAAGGACAACGCAAGAAAACATCATTTTGTCTTCTGTCATCCCTAAACCTTGTTCTTGCTCAGCCCAAGCAGCATCAGGGGTGCGGTAGAGGCAACAAGGCAAGCGTACGCACGGCCCTGTCACATAGCACTCCTCCCTTTATTCCTTTACTGCCTTTCTCCCTTTGGTTGCATCAGGGTCCAAACCAAGTCTTCAGAACAGGAAGCCTGTCTTTTGTCCCCACTGAAAAGCCAGTAGCACATCATGTAAAGTTATTGAACAAGAATGGTAATACAGTTCGCTATCCTACTGCAGTTTGTCATTGTATTTTACTTTCCTTGGAGCTGCCAGGGTGGCACCATTCATTCTGAGTGATTTTTATCAGCATTACCTGATGCTGCTGCCTGAGGGACACAATGACAAATTACTCTCCAATTGCTAACCATGATCAAAATCTACATATATAGTGAGCGTTGACTCAAATTTTCCCCAGCAGTCGATTTCAGCTAGGTGCTCAATAAACTCATGTGAAATTCATCTGCCCTGGTTTCAGTATCTAAAAGCTGGATGCCTGTCTCTGAGCTAAAGGCTCTCTCTAAGTGCCTTCCGTAGCCACCATAGAGAAACAGGCACTAACTGAAGGTGACTCATCCCACGTTCAGCTGGGCATCTAAGGTAGGTAAGCTGAATCACCTTTTCCTCTATACTTACTACAAAATGAGCCCAGGGTAGCTGGCTAGTACTTAGATTTCTCACTCCACATCTAAAATTAGGCAAGATGAATCTCACCAGAAGAGGCCATTCACTTACCTGGCTGATGCTACCCAGATACTTCTTTTTAAGTCAAGTAACGTGGGTTGGCCAAAGTTATCCTCAAAAAAAAATGTGTAGGATGATTCAAAAGTTCAGGCGATGGAGGATCCCTTGGTTCATTTGGTAGGGTGTCCCTGTGGTTGACTGCCTTCCACAATAAAGCCAATAGCCTTATGTCCCATTTTCATTTGCCTGGCTTCAGCTTTCAGCAATGGTTTCTTGCTTAGAGTCAGATGTTTGGCTTTTTGTCTTTTGTAGAGGGGTTATGCACTAAAACAAAGTGCTTTAAACTACCAGAAATTTTCTTTATGTGAAGTCTCTTGGAAGTCACTCTTTAAATCATGTCTTAATTTCCTCTCTGAGAAACTAAACATGTCAAAGATTTCAAATTCTGTCAGTGAGGCATTTTCTCAAGTATTCTTCCTGATTCTCTTCTGTGCCCCGTTCCCTTCATAATAGCTTTGGCCAAGAGAAGCAAGGGAAGTATTTCAGGATCTCCTCCCTCAGGAGTGCACACACTGTTGACCGTGTTCCTCACTCCCACTTGCAGCTCACCCGGTCATACCTTTGAAATCTTTGTACATAGTCATTTTAACTGGCCAGGAACGGGCTAGTGACATGTGATGAGATTATTGCTGCCATGATTTTTGCCATATAAACTAGTACCTTTTGAAAACATGTTGGCCTTGGTGTCTGGGTCAGGTGCATTAATGTGCTTTGCAAAATAACAGGAATATGGAGAGCACTCTTTTAGCCATTGAAAGCAGTGCTGGCTTTCATGAAATTTTAAGAATTTGACATGTATTTGAGTAAGTACTGCACATGCTCCACGCCGGAGTGCACAAACTCCCAACAGAGTGCACCTGTGATGGGTGCTGCAGGCACCAGCCGAGGAACTAACCAGTTTAAGCATACGTTGGAACTGTACTGTAGTGACAATGACTAATTGGTGGCAAAAAGCATTACAAAAAGCTTTCTACAGTCCGGCTGGAGGCAGCCTGCCCCACTCTGTAGCATCTACTCCATGTCCTGCCTGATGCAATAGGCTTTAACGTGACGAAGGGGAAAGAACAAGCATAGACCCTCAGCAAACCAGAGCAGCTGTCTGGGGCGGCCTTGCCAAGCGCGTGTCTCAGGCTCCATGTGTAAGGACTGAGATGAGTCATTTGCATTATTTGTCTCCTATTTTTATGAGTTCTAAAAACCATCCTCTGTTGACTGAATTTGTCTAGCAAAGCGATTGTGAATAAAGTCCAAATTCACTTTATACAGATTTTTTTTCAGACATCTCTGATGAAAAATCAAGCATTAAGTATGTCTGCTGAAAGGGAAGAGTGGGCAAGTCACCTGCAGAGAAAGCTGCTATGTACATCAGGGTTATTGTCCGAGCAATGACTGCCTGTGCATGGGGATACAGGAAATGCATTGCTAACAAAGTTACCTTCACATTACCATGAGTGCTTGTATAAGCTGTGGGCTGTCAGTACTACCCTGACAGAACCACATAGCAGAAGTTAGCATGCAGTGCTATTCTGTTGATGAAAAAACAATAATAATAATATGTTCCAGCATGTATGTTGTGAGAGTACGTCAGGGTAACATTGAAAAGGAGCATTCTGTGATACAGTTTAACCACTCCGTGTTGAACCTGGTTCTGCCCAATGATAACTGTATGTCGGTAAATCTAAGTCAGTAACATTTCCATTGTCAGCTAAACCAGTGGCTGAAATGTCCTGGCCCCATTACTTCCCAAAGCACTGTAATAAGTTTATGATAACCCACAGCTTTTTTTTTTCCTGGCACAGTAGTATGAGTATTGTTTGGAAATTCTTTTTTGTCATCTTTTTCAATAACTTTTTATCTGTCAAGTATGGTAAAAATTAAAGACGATGTAAATGAATGTGATTATTTTTTACAAAATGTACAGACCATGATGTTGTATAGATTAATGTGTGTAAATAGATTTCCTTTTCATACTGTAACTCACTATACATTTCTTCTGGCTTTGCTCTTTTGTTCTGTTCTGTTTTCAGTTTTTAATGTCACGTACCTAACAGACTTCTCTGAGATACGTTATATATAAAGCTGCGAACAAATACGTGTTTACATCTTTATGCTATTAGAGATAATAGTAGTTAACAGCACCATAATGGACTGAAAAGGAATCAGAGAATAAAAATTTTAAAGCTTTTGCACAGAACTTTTATTTATGTGATTTATGTATTTATGAGATGCATTCACAAACCATATTTTCAAAATGGAAAATGGTCCTCCTGCCTTGGCAACTCAGGGTTCCTCAGCAAGGTAATTAGAATGGAATTGTATTGCATGGGGTAGGGATAAGGCCGGGGCTGCTCCTGCCATGGGAGTGGGCACAGGGAAGAGCCACCCCAGGGCGAGACTGGCAGTGGTGCACTGCTGGTGGGGCCAGCGAGGGAGGCGAGCACACGTGGAGGAGGAGATGGCACCTCGTGGGGCAGCACACCTCCCCTGGCAGTGACACCCCGCAGGGGCAAAGAGCAGAGGGCTAGATTGCTGTCTCCCATGGACCAGAGAATCAGTCCCCTTCTGTGTGTATCACTATGTGTCACAGAAACTACATCACCCAGAGGGGTCTTCTGACCCTTTGAGAGACCTGATCTCATCCTCTCCCACCTTCCCTGCATGCCTGTATGAGCTGCGTACCATCCTCAGCCCTCCTGCATTCAATTACGTGACTGCAACGCACCTCAGTGTCCTTGCCCCTGTGTCCTCTCTCCCCTGTTGCTAACTGGGTGGCTCCACAACCAGATCACCTCGATGTCTGCAAGCGAGTGGCTTCAGGGCTGGTGAGCCCGAGGGTGTGGGAGAGCCAGGGTGTGGGTGAGCAGGGGGCTGGCAACGGGACTGATTGCCACCAGTGCTGGCAACAGCACCTGCAGGTTTCCATGGCAAGTCAGACTCCTGTCAATGCAAACAGTGGATCCCTTCCCAAAAATTCTGGATAATTTTAACACTATCAGTGCTGACAGACTCCTGTAGCTAGAGAAATGGATGTCCCCAGAGTAAAAGCAGAAGTCGGTGTATTGAGGAGGAGAGAAAGTAAGGGAGCCTGCCCTCAAGAAGCAGCTTAAAGAAGAAAACACCTCTATTACAGCTTCTGCATGGTTATGCTAGGCACTATCAGCTGCAGGAATCTCTCCTTAGCTCTGTATCCGTAACCACTGGCCCATAGGCAGGCTTGAATAGAGCACAAAGCTCCCATTTTTTTCTGATTGTACCAAGGAGCTTCTAACCGGGACATTTGGAAAGGTAAAGGAGATCAGTGCCTGGCACAGTGGAACAGTCAGAAAGACTGGCTGCGTTCCCCTCCCCTCCTCTCCGCAAGAGAGCTGAACCAAAGAGCTACAGCAGACAGCAAAAGAAAAGGTATTGCAAACTGCGTGTGTGTGTTTATGGATGTGTGTGTAAGTTTGGACTGTAGAACAAGGTTACTTTTATAGCACATCTTGTTTTCCTTTGGCAGCACATAAGCCAAATCCCAATCTGGCTCCCAGTTCCGGTTCTGTTTGCTTGTTCCTGGGCAGAGGTCGGCCCTTAGGTGACAGAGTGACAGGCTAAAAGGAGATTTACACAGACCACAAGGAGGAACCGGGCGCTTGGTGAGAGGCCCAGGAGCCTGTGTTCAGGAACAGCAGCAATCTACACCCCAAGCTGCCATCTGCTGCATGAAGGCAGAGGCCGTGTGTGGCCTCCCTGCAATGCTGCGCTGTCAGCCGAGTTTGGGGGTGACTTCTGCTGCAGTGGCTCCCTGGCAGGACAGAGGTCGTTCCAGTTTGTAAAGGGGATTCCTTGGACTGCACAGTGCTATTGAGTTAATACAAAGTTCCAAATAATCAGACCCTATGTATCCAACTGAATAAAATAAAATTCTTTCTCTTAATTAATTTCTGTTACTTATGATTGACTGTGTTTTAATACCCCTATCTTTCCTTAACAACATAGGCTGGGATATATTGTGAGCTAGCTGACATGCAATTCAGGCTGAACTATTGTATCAAACCATTTAATAGGTAAGTATACGTTGTATCAAACTACTTACAGATTTTTTAACATAGGAGAAATAAGTATTTTTCTAGTAATATCCTACAGAATATAGTCAGTGCCCTAGGGTATTCAATTAAATATGAATATTGGATTTGGAAGACAGAATCAAAGTGAAGAGCTGTGCTTTATGTTGAAACCCTTCTGTATTTCTGAGCTGGTGCCTTTGTAATTGAGACTACTTCTCAACACAATCCTGTTAAGCTGTGAAATTCTCCATTCAGAAAGGTTTTATTTAGCAATAGCCCTCAGCCACTGCTTATCCCTGGTTTCCTGCTTACATTCTTCACCTGCTCTTAATTAGGGCCTTGGGCTTTGGCCACCTGTCTCTGTAGGATGTGAAAAAATACTCCACAAATAATGAGGGAATCAGTAAGCAAGTTTATAACAATATAATTAATAAGGGATCCTGATTACTAGGGGACATTTTGTTATACAGAGCCGTATTCATTGGAAGCAATTTGAAAATTAAAATATAATCTGAGTAATACAGAAAATTGTGCTGTAGGTGGTGATTGTACCTTAGCCAGGTGACGAACTGGATTAATCATTCCTGCAGATTCCAGCTTCTGTTAGTTAAATAAGTACCCAAAACATATGGCCTCTGTTAAAAAATACTTAACATGACCTTATTACTCAACAGTAAAAACGTGAAGAAAAATACTGTTTCCATGGAACACACAACATCTTTAAAGAATCATTTTTGTTTTGCCTATAAAGACCATAACATCCTGTTTCTTGGATTAGGACAATAATTTATCAATTTAAACACTTGAAAGTACCATTTTGTCTTGTAACATATGGAATTAATATTGCTAATAAGTTTTTTAAAAAAATCCTTTAAAAGCCCAGCATATACCTTGCTCAGGGTATAGCTCTGGTAACTCATCCTGATGCCCTAAATATGAGCTGACTACAGCTTGGAAGACACAGGCAATACCAGGTTTTTGTCATTTAGGCCCAGTTTATTTCTGCCTAACTTTAAACATCTCAGCTTAGTGTTCTATTTATAAATACCTTTTTTGCCTGAAAGCAAAGCCAAAAATCCAGCCCAAGCACTGCTCCTGCCTCTGGGATATCTCACGTCCTGCCCCAAGGAAGGAACGCCTGACGCATTGCGAGGGGCGGCAGCGGGGAGACCCGTGTCCCCGCTGCGGGTTCAGCAAGCCCTGACCGTGCGGCGACCCCTCGCGCATACATTGCCCTCTCACCAGCAGCCTGACAGCATTGTGCTGTAGATACATTGAGGTTTTCCCATTCTTCCAGCTGCTTATGAAATCTGAATCTTAATTTAACCCGAGTGATCACTAGTTTTATTATCCCACTCCCATGACATTCAGTAGATCCTTACTCTACACCCTTCTCTTACTTCACTGTGGTGAAATACGGGATTTATAGCAATAGTTTGTAACAGCCTAATGAGGAGGGGGAGGGTTTTATTTAAAAGGATTGGTAACAACTGTTCTTGGATGCACAAATGTTAGCAGAAGGAGTTTTTTATGGGTCTGCGACCTATGCAAATTTCCATACAAAAGTCAAATATTGACTAACATCGCATAACTGAAGCTGGAAGTCAGAAAGTTGTTTGTAATCACCAGAGGAGTGAGGTTTTGAAAAGACTCCCGGCATCTGAGGAAAATTCTACTTTTAGATTCCTGTTTATATGGCTTAGAGGGAGTAATACGGTATGAGTCTAAACCAGCAGGGGCTTAGACCTCATGACCCATGCACTTATACTTCCTACACTCCCATAAAACTATGGGTTCTTAACTGCATTAACATATCCAAAGTTCTAGAAAGAAATAGGAGAAGTTAGAAAAATGTTATAAACTTTTCCAAATCTGAGAGTTTAAACATGTAAACTAATCAAAAAAATCATTAGGGTTTGATCCTTTGTCAATTGCCATCATAAAACTCTCTATTAATGCTATTTCAGTCGCTTGTCTCAGCTGTAGATGCAGTCTGACATGGCTCCTTTGTTCCTGGATGAACAGAAACTGCTGTTGACGTAGATACTTTGGAAGAAAATGCGAGTACTAAAAAGAGATTTTTAGTCTAAGTTCATCTTCTTGCTCTATTGTGCTCTGCATTCATGCCTAGCCTAGAAAAGTTCTTCCAATTACCTATTCATATACTGATCCATGAATAGTACAACTGTACTTCTATATATGTTCTCCAAATGTCTGGGCTGAATAGTTTATTTCCTCTGAGTTGTAATTATTCATCTCAGCATTTGGCAATGTTTTTGAGTGGTTTTAACTGTCCTCATGCAATGTGCTGTCAGGTTTAAAAAATAGTGGTTTCTTTGGACAATCTGGATACTGAAGTATTTGGTTGGCTCGCAGGGTGGAAAATGGCTTCTGACCTTCACAACTAACTTGCAGTCCACCGCTTTAGTACATTTAAAAAATTCAGATTAACTCAAAATGATAAATTAAAATAAAAACATGCAGAAAAAGGATGTGAAGTGTGAAGTTGGGTAATAAAATGGGGTCAAAGCTAGGATCTTCCTTTAAGGAAGTAAGATTATACTTGAGGAAGATGGAAGAGCGAAGGGAAGCTCGGTTGGGGGGGGGCACATGTAGTACAATGTGGGTGGAAAAAGTGTCATGACAGAAAGTCAAGAGCTTTGCTGAAGATCAGTCACTCCCTCAGGACGATTTTTATGGGGAGCAGTGAACGGTCTTCCAAAAAACTTGCCATTGTACATGTGTGAAGCTAAACCAGAAGCTAAATTTTCAGAAACGTGCGCTGCATATAAAACCTGAGCAGTTTTGCTCCAGATTGCAGCTAAATTATACTGGCTGAAAAGTTGAGGTAATCAGGTACAACCCACCTATCAACTATGCTTTCTCTCCTCCTAAATAGAAATTTTACATATTTTAGGTGACATGAAGGCCATTTTTTGGCTCTCTAGGTATGACAAAATGAAAACTTTTATGAGTAAAGAATAGAGTTGGGGTTGTTCAGCCTGGAGAAGAGAAGGCTGCGGGGAGACCTGATTGCAGTCTTTCAGTATTTAAGGGGGGCTTATAAGAAAGATGAGGACAAACTTCTTAGCAGGGCCTGTTGAGATAGGACAAGGTGTAACGGTTTTAAATTGAAAAAGGGTAGGTTTATATTAGATATAAGGAAGAAATTTTTTGCAATGAGGGTGGTGAAACACTGGAATGGGTTGCCCAGAGAGGTGGTAGATGTCCCCTCCCTGGAAACATTCAAGGCCAGGCTGGACAGGGCTGTGAGCAACCTGATCTGGTTGAAGATGACCCTGCTTATTGCAGGGGCGTTGGACTAGGTGACCTTTCAAGGTCACTTCCAATCCAAACTATTCCATGATTCAAACACTGATTTATCTGCTAAGACAGAAAAGGCAAAAGCCTTTCACACCACCAGACCAAGAAAGCATTTTTACATCAATAAGCAATAAGGTAATACATTTGGGAGTTATTTAATACAAATCATGAGTCTTGGTTTCATCACCAAACTTAAACACAGCGGTATTAACTATGTCAGCTGAAGGATTATGTTTGCTGTGATTCCCAAAGCCAAAATCAGTTATGGAAAAATAAAATTCTCTCGGCTTTCATATGGCTTGAAGTAGTTCCACTGTATCAGAGATTTTTTTTTGTGGACCCAGAAGGGCTTTATTCTTCCATTCTCCCAAACCAAAACACAATCATTTTGGCTTTCACTCTTTCACTAGTCATCCAGGTTGTACCTGTTTAATCACAAATGACTCAGTAATGGTACAATCCCAGAAGCCAGCAGGCTGCTAACAATCAAAGTATAGCTCAAAACCAGCTAAGCAGAATGCCATTTTTTCTGATGACTCATTCATTTGCCCTTCAGTTTTCTACTTGTGAATAGTTAACATTTTGTTTCTTTATTAATACAGCTTAAAGTTTGCCATCTGCCTTTGTAAAGCCATAAATTTCAGACATGCAGAGTCAAGTTCCTGCAAGGTAACCTATTGCCTATTCCAACCTCAACTATGTCTCTGCTGTTCCTGACATATTCATTCAAACTGTTCTTCATGTCCCTCAGCAACAGGGACTAAACCACCTTCCCAGGGCAGAAATCCCATCAGGGAATGTTTTTGTCACAAGCTGTGGCTCGTGAAAGACCTATGCTTTGTGTTCAGCCCTTCCTCAAGTAGGATCCACAGATGTCCTGGTGCCATAGTAGTTCTTTGCAGGAAAATAATTGCTGCTGTAAAACAAGTCTTCTGCAATATGTTTTAGTTCAGCTTCTGCAAAGAACAAAAACCAAAAGCGACAAAAAGCATCTGGATATCTGTTTATCATAAAGTTTTGAATTGCTTTAAATATTCAAATTTTTAGCTACTGCTCTACTGTATCTGCTGGGGCATACAAGTGACAGTATGGTACCAGCTAGGAATATGTGCCCATCTCCTACAAAGGAGCATGCTCTCAGGCCCATTCAATTATCTAGCTGAGTATGTTTTGAGGTTTAAACCTATATTTAAGTCCTAAAACATCAGTGGATCTTAAGGAGCTGTGCTGGGGTTTTGCTGATCATAAACACAGTTTAGAGCAACAGTGCTTGTTCTTCCCCTACTTATGCTTCATGGTTTCAATTATGTAAATTATATATGATCTTGAGAATCCCTTACCAATACTTACCCATCTTCCAGCATCTGTTTGTAACTCATCTTTTGCATTTCCCCAGGAAGCAGTTTCTTCTTTTGCAATACTGTGAATACTTTATGATGTTGTACATATTTGCCTTTAATTTATATAGACATTACTTGTTTGCTGGCACTGGTCTTCACCTTATTATCATCTCTGTATACATTTTCAGAGTCGTTATGGCAGGAGGAAAACAACATCAGAGCTACAGCTGAGACAAGACAGTCATGAGGCCCCTCAGGGCAGGAGACTGAGCCTGGAACATTAAGCTAAGAGGGCAAGTGCCAAGGCAGAGAGCTGGAAGACCAGAGCATGTCAACATGCTGCAGAAAAGACTCTTGAGCACCCATACCGCCATGGGTACAGCCAAGGAGATACAACCAGAGCCTCCCACAGAGGGGTCTGAAACCCTTTCCTGGTGATCTTCATGTTGGCGTAAACTGACGCCCCACTAGAAGAGCATAAGGGGAGGGCTTGGATCAGCTGCACCAGTGCTAAGGGAGTTCTTTTGAAGGCCTTAGTTGACTTATTCCAGCGGGTGACTGTAAGAGACAGTAATCTCATCTGGGGCCATTGGACAGCAGTGCAGACACCTCCAAACTTGTAGTGTGACCTCCCAGTTGTGGGTTCCTGCGAGGTCTCTGGCTCATACATCAGAAAGTCTCGCTATCATTGCTCAAGATTTCTGTTTATTATTTCAGATATCTTCTTGCAAATGTTTGTTTTAACTCCTGACATGGTGTTTCAAGTACTGAGGTGGTTGTTAATTATGGATCTGATGTGTGGCTTAAGAATATCATGGGAGTTACTTAAATAAAGATGGCTTTTATCATACTTAATTCCTAAGAACTTGAGAGATTTGATGTAGTGCTATTTGGAATAGATTCTACCCGGGCTACAACTATGTTACAGTGGAAGGAGAGACCTTGAGTAAACTGAGAACAGTTTCAGATTTTGAAGATATAGGACACACTGTGCTGTTCACGAGACATATAAGTATGACCAGCCAAGATGTAGAGGACCATTAGGCCAGATTTTTTTTCTTCTTTTCTTGGTGAATAGTAACTTGGAGCTAGCTTCTAACTGAATTTCAACTGACTTTAACCATGTAAAAAACTTCTGCAAGTCCATGTATGTCCCAGTATCACTTACCATTGTTTAAAAATCAGCCATTGTAATGTAGATGAGGAATTTAAACAAGAGGAGATATGAGCCCACTAGATTTTCCTTCTAATTTCCAATGCAATCCTATTTTTAAAGCTGTTATATGTTCTGGATAGATAATAAAAATAGTAGTCTTGTACAGCTGAGTAATTCTGAATGACATTTACAGTAATTCCTGCTTCTTCCTACAGCCTTGTTTCTCATACATCTTTTCTTTCATCTTTTCTCCCCCACACAGCAATATTGTTTGTGATTTATCACACGTTGTTGTAGTATCAAATTAACAAACCCCAGAGGTGATGACTGGACACTGAAAAAAAATAGGATGTAGACCACTGACACAGGACACCGGATTAGTGTAGAAGTTTCTGCGCAATTAGTGATTGTACTTCAGAATAGGACAGTGTATTTGAAGTACTTAAAGATCTCTACTAAGCCTCACATCATCCAAATGAGATAATTGTTGTTAAAGTCATGTCTTTGATGGGGAAAAGTAAGAAAGCTAGAACTTGTGACTTTTTCCAAGTCAACAGCAACATCAGTGATGGAAAAACAGAGGTTTGCCTACAGATAAAATTAGTGTCCCAGGAACAGGTAACTATGTGGACTTATAAGTGAGGGCTAACTTTCTATTTGTCTGCATAGTGTCAGATTCTCATAAATTTATTTCAAATACCATTTTACTCCATGAATCATTCAGCTGGATTCTCTAAGACGTCCCTGCAAAGGGAAATAATCAGTGTAAAACAATGATGAAGACTGTGCTCTCTGAAGGGTAACATTCTTTTCAGCCATGGTTGCTGAGCTGACCAGTGCATTTTCTAAGTGCAAGGTTTCCATGCTATATAATACAATACTTCCAATAGTCTACAGTTTCCAAACTAAGACATTACATTTCCTTGTTGTCTTCTAGCCACTAAGCTCAAGCATTGCTCTGTGTTGCTCCACGCATTTGCTCTACACCAAGAGTTTTTTTGCTATTGCTGATCACTGGAAGATATTCCTTCCCCTTCCCCAGCCCTTAAGATAGCAATTTCCAGGCTGCTTACGCAGATGAAAGAAAACACTGTGATGTACCAATGTTTTTTTCAGGATTTCCATTCCCATAGGAATGCAAAGTTTCATCACACATCAAATTTCTCAGACTCTACTGTTTCATAAACCTTACAGATTTGCAGGAACAGATAAAATTGCAAAATATCAGTAGACTGTATTTAATAATAAAAACATTCCTTGGTTGCTTTCATCCCAGTTTCAACCAAGGTGGAATTAACCTGTGATGTTAAGATGAAATTTTAAGATTGTCCAAAGCAGCAACTTCTCCCTGCCTTCCCTTGTTTTTGTCCCTCTTTAAGGACAGGACCCAAAAGCCAGAATTTTCATGTGCTCATGCAACCTAGAAAGTCTTGTTGTGCCCATTTGGCTATTATAAAACTTTGCCTCTTTGTTTCTTGCTCTTGCAACACCTTATGATACCTCTTTTTCCAATAGGGAAAATTTTCTCCTTGAAATTGTGTAATATTGCCCATTTTATACTTTTATTCACATATTTCTGCTTTCATCTGTCATGTGCTTTTGAAAATGCTCTAGTAAAATCTTTTGCATCATCACATGAATAATTTTCAAAGCACATTTTTTTGCCAGATTCAAAGCTGTTTTCTCCCTGTGAGTCTGTAAAAAGATCTAAAGATGATATCACAGGTGGTGAAACTGGAACAAAGCTACTTAATTTGACTAATATCCCTTTCCCTAATACATAGTGTTTAGGACCCCATTCCATTCATATCCTATTCCATTCATGAATAAATCATGGGCTTATTTCTTCTTTCATTGGCAGTATTTGTGGGTTTCAGCTCACAGTATTTATTTCTGAGGGTGACATCCAGAATTTAAATAATGCAGCATACCCTGTGTATTGCCAGCTCCGAGTGATTTTGTGTAAGGAAGTGCAGCTCTTCTGCATGGAGCTGGAAAGAGCAATTGAACTGGTTTTGTTGGAAAGGAGCAAGACTGTGATTAGGCAGTTAATTAAGCAATCAAAGTGTTTTGTTTACGATACTGCAGGGGCTGTCAGTTCACATTATTTGTTAGATTAGTTTCACTGGAGTGGAGTTGAGAGCTAAAGGGTTGGCTTCTGTCTCTCTCTTGGAAACCAGCAGCAATAGCTGGTGCAGAGCAAACTTCAAGTTCCTGGTCCAGCAGGCAAGGGAAGGGAATCACAGTATTTTAGCACAGACATGAGGTGTGCTGCTAAGCAGTCTGACCTTCTCTTTCTGATACCTTGGCACAGGCATAACTCTGCCTCTGTGCATATCTATCCCAAAAGAAAATCACTCTGCAAAATATGGTTATTTTTAGCTTAGAGCAGTTCCCAGCTCTTTTTCACCATGCTGCCCGGCAAATGGTTAATTTAGCACACTGAGAGTTGGTGTAGGCGAAGGAATGGGAGTGGGGAAAGGGGGTCAGAGGCTGCTTAAACTAGAAAGACAGGCTTGTCACACTGTGCCCATGTGTGGGGATAGTATAAGATCCTATCTGTGGCCTTCCAGAGGAGCTATGAGTTAAGTTTTCTTAGAGCAGAAGAAATTGGTAAAGTATGAATGGAGGGAAAGAAGGGACTGAAGAATAATTGATGAGGAGAGAAATCAAAGAAAATTAACTTTATCAAGTGAAAGATAAGATTATACCAGTATTTCATGTTTAAAAACTGCAGTGCATGAATAATTTAGACTCCTACCAAGAAACAGAATAAGTTCCAGGCGTAGGCATCCTGTAATGCACAGTGATGAAATATAATTTATATTAATCTTTTTGTCTCAAACAAGTCTGTCAAAGTGCTTGAAAAATATCAGCTAATAAATTCTCCCAGTTTATTAGCTTGATAGAACTAATAACGTTTTTCCTAGGAGGAAAACTGAATATTTCAGATATGCTTAGTTCATACAGGAAGCATGTGGCAGCCCAGGATATAGTCCAGACCTTCTGAATCCCAGTCCTGCTATTCAGCTATGAATTCACCTTTCCTTAGACTTGTTTTGAGTCACATCTCGTACTCTGAAATAGCCTCCTCCCCCGCCAAAGATTTAATTCAAAAAAGATTAGGGGTACAATTTTGGGGTGGATTTAGGAACTTTTGATGAAAATATGCCTGGAGACAAGCCTTGAATTTACCAGCAGACAGTCTGGCTTGACACCAATAACGAAGAGAGAACACAGAAGCTTCAAGAATAGACATTTTTGAAAGTTAAATTGACATATTGCAGGGTTGCATGCAAAGTGTACTAAGATGAACCATGCTGTCATTAACACCACCTACTCTTTTTCTGGATGACAGCAAGGTCAAATCAGCCATTTGTCTGTCAATTTTCTCCTTTTCAAGAAATATGTGCAAGTTTACTAAAACCATTTCAGACTGCCCTGGGCTATTCTTGTGAAATCATTCTGGAGGAGGTAGATAGTCTGTGCAATGTGATTTTCTTGAGACCTGAAAATTCTTACTCTCCATTCCCTCCTTACCTGTTATCACCGTATCAGTATGATGGAGCCTCTCAAACTGTACAATATTTAGAGCTGTGGAAAAAAAGTAAGACCAAAAGTAAGACCATAATGCTGCAATGTATCCTGCAGTCCAGCCTGCAGCCACCCCAGATTCCCCTCTATATTAGGTTTCTTGATCTTTTACTTCTATTCTATCTTACTCATTTTTGAAAATGTTAATTGGTCTAGGCTATCTTCTACTAAAGTTTGTGTTTAAAACCCCCACAAATATTTTGTGTTTTATGACACACTTCTTAGAATTAAGGTCTAGGCAGATGCATTCCAAATCCTAGCTGACTCGTAGTCCTATCTTGCTCTTTTAGCACCTTTTAGTCTTTGCTGAGCACAGGTTACTACAGCTGTATAAAGCATCCCATTTGGAAACCTGCATTTTCCCAAATGTCTTCTTATTTCTATAGGAAATACCTTACCAAACACCTGGGACTGCAAGGTCTTCCTCCGCATAGCAATGGAAGTTCATAGTCAATGAGGTTGCTAACACATCAGTCTTTCATTCTCTCATTCATTCTCATAGAAACATAGAAATGTGGTTGGAAAAGATCTCTGGATCCCTGGTCCAGTCCTCCTTGCAGAGGGAAACTGTTGCCACCCTGGATGATGACAGCTTTAGTTTTGTCTAGCCAAGCCTTGGAACCTCCAAGGATGGCACTTTGGTTCATAGCCAAAGTTTGTAGTAGCAGCCCTTTGCACAACAGTCTTCTATCTCACATTATGTTTAATCCCATTTCTAACATTTTGAACCTCAAGTGTCATGTAACTATACTGTCTTTACACAACAATTCCCTCTAAAAGGATGATTTTTCTTGACTTCGTGTCATCAGCAGGTTTCATTAGTAAATTCCTACATTTCTGGACCAAAGCCTTATGAATTTAATTCATGATTACTCTTAAATAAGATTAGTGTCAAGACTGATTCCTAAGGAATTCCTCTGATATCTCCCTCCACCCTAAATAGAATTCCCTGTCATTTCAGCTTTTTTCCTACACCGCTTATACTAATCCCCATCTTCTCTGCCTAACTCACTTTTTTAGACAGTCACATGCCAAATGTTTTGCCCTAATTCAAGTACATATAGCACTCTTTGCCTAAGAGATCAGCTGTCATCAAATAAGGATATTGGATTTTCCAGCACAGTTAGCTGTGGCAAACTCATATTGGAGTTCCTCCCATTTTTCTATTTATTCCATTCCTTAAGTTACTTTTTCCTTAAAAAAAAAAAAAAAAAAAAAGAAGTGGCTTAAAGCTCTGCATCCCGTTCAAGTCACACTACTCTTGTAGCTGTCTGTCTGATGTCATTTCCTTCCATATATACAGTTACTACATGTGCTATTCTCTAGGCTTGTGATATGAGTTTGGTGCTTCGGACTATAGACTTTTTGCTAGAGGACTTACAGTTTTGTGTGCCAGTTAGTGATATGAATTTGTAGTTGGCACTTTTAATGGCAAGTGACACTGACCATGAGCTGACTCCTGTTGAATTAATTCAATTGATTTAACACAGTTATTCAAATCTGTTTCTCAGAAACCTGTATAGCTACATGCTGGTATCTATTTAAATGGCTAGAAATGCATTTGTGTTTCTTTTCTGGGCAGAAAGGGGCCATTTTTTAAGTCTCTAGCTCCAGATTCTTGGTTATAGACATGAGTGGAGATGTCCCTGAAATACGTACTGTTGTAAATGAGGACAGAGTTGGTTTACCAGTTCCTATGCAGCTGTGGCAGTGGGAGCATTTTCGTGGAATACTTGAAGTGTGGCAATGCTTCTGTTAGCTGCCCACCAGATATTTCATGTGGTCAAGAGCCTTGAGTAACATGCCACATATGCTAGATAACTAAAAAGAAGGGGATCTCAAAAATTACGTGAATGGGTGAGATCATAACAGCTTCCATGGCTTCCCCTATTTCCATCCAGTTTGAGGCTTTTCAGGATCCTATGACAATACCATGACATGTCCCACTGGCTGCAGCTGGCTCATTTCAACCCAAAAGCCACTCTGTTTATCTACCAGCCCTCCTGGCAGTCCCATGGGGGTGTTCTGGCATGCAAGCACACTCAAACAATTTGCTGGCTGAGTGCAGATTGAGAACAGTCATCATCATTTTTGAAAGTTCAGGTTATCATTTTAAAAGTTAATTGGAATAATATTTGAACGTCAACTTGTCCTCCTTTTCTGCTTGCTTCAACTGGAAAATATATAGAGCTCTACCTGTCTCCAAAAGGAGCAAAGCCAAAGGAAGTATAACCGGAAGCATACCTGGAAGTATGCACCTAGTGCAATTCTCCATGACAGTGCAGCCTTGCAAGGCAGAGTGGGAGAAACTGCAGGGCAGCACAACATCAGCTGGCATCTGAGCTCATCAGGGTACCCTTCAGGCACCTCCCAGAACCTCCTTTGCCTTTCTGGCCTGGGTGCCTTTTCTTTGCTGGTCATAGCTGACCTTCCCAGTTGTGCTGGACTGAAAGCAAGGTGCAGAGGACTTGGCAAGTTGTCTGTGAAAGGGATGTGTTCCAGCCTGAGGAAAGCAGGAGTTCATCATTAAAGACTTGGTAAATAATGACCTGCTCATAAAGAACAAAATGACCTGCTCATAAAGAACAAAAATGGAGGTAGAATAGCTTGGAAACTCATGAGCATTTTGAAATAGCAGGAGCCATGTTACCTGGCATCTGAAATACATTTAAATTACTACAAATATTGTGGATCAATGATCACTAAACTGCATACTGGAAGGAAACTGGTGATATAAAAAGTAATGCGAAAAGCCAGAACTGAACATTAGTAATTTTCTTCATAAAAAGCAAGTTTCCATGACTCATTCATATACTATCAATTACATGTGTTTAGAGGCTGAATTTTAAGATTAAAATAGTCAACTAAATTTAACTGTGCCATTATCTTTATGTTCTTGCAGAAATGTTTTGCCCCAGCAGTTGCAGAGAACAGCAAAGTGATTGTGAGCATAGGTTATGATAACATCCGCCCATAAACTACATTTACTGCTTATGCAAATGTGTGGATAACATTGAGGCTTTTTTCCATTCTTCAGAATATTTGCTTGCCAAGGTGACACTGTTTAATTCACATCTCCAAAGAGCTTTATTTTTACAGATGCATTTTTAGTCTTTTCATGAAGACATTATTTATGTGCAATGCGAACTGAACTTCCTCATGTCCTGGACCGCGATGTTTAGAGATTGCAGCAGCCTAACCGGCTCACGTTAGGCATGATGATTTTCAATTCTTCGGTCTTGGTTTGTATTCACCTGGGAATAACTTCTCTGAGAATAAGAACATAAATGCCATACTATATTAATCCAGAGACGAGCCCAAGTGATTAGTCTGTCTCTGGAAGGAATTTGTGGCAGATGCAGAGGGAAAAGTGATGGGAAGAAAACTATGGATAAAATTATTCTTTCCTGTGTGTGTTCTCCCAGTGTGAAGCTTATAGTAGTCTGGGAATTTCTTGAGTCAAAGTTGCATCCAGCAACTGTTTACTACTATAATACTCACTGTTAGGTTTGTCCTCCATTAATTGGACTGAAAGCACTAATATTTTTTTGACCACCACAGGATTCTCAAAGTCTGAGTACTAAAATTTCACTATGCATTGTCTGAAAAAGTAATTATTATTATTTTAACCCTGTTACCTGATAATTTCATTGGGTGTCCCTTAGGTTTTATATTATGAGAAGTTGTGAGTAATGCTTCCATCGTTGCCCCATTCATGAGCTGGCTCTAGGGTACCTCTCCGCAGTCATCACTCTTCTAAACCAGGAAGGGCTAAGATATTGTCCTGGGTTTGGCTGGGATAGAGGTAATTTTCTTCATAGCAGCTTGTAGGGTGCTGGTTTGGATTTGTGACCAAAACAGTGTTGATAACACACCGATGTTTCAGTTACTGCTGCACAGTTCTTACGCAGCCTCAAGGCCTTCTCCACGTCTTACGCTGTCCCACCAACGAGAAGGCTGGGGGAGCACAAGAGGTTGCAAGGGGACACAGCCGGGACAGCTGACCCCACACCATATGACACCGTGCTCAGCAATAAAAGCTGGGGGAAGAAGGAGGAAGGAGGACGTTCAGAGTTATGGCATTTGCCTTCCCAAGTCACTGCTTCATGTGATGGAGCCCTGCTTTCCTGGAGATGGCTGAACCTCTGCCTGCTTGTGGGAAGTAGCAAATGGATTCCTTGTTTTGCTTTGCTTGCACACACAGCTTTGGCTTTACCTGTTAAAGTGCCTTTATCTGCACCCATGAGTTTTCTCACTTTTACCCTTCTGTTTCTCTCCCCTTTCCCACTGGGAGAGAGTGAGTGAGTGGCTGTGTGGGGCTGAGCTGCCTGTCAGGGTTAACCCACAACAGCTATTTAATTTGTCCCGATACGGTAAATGCTCTGTCCCTCTGATCATGTTCTTCCCTCTTCACATCATCTCTAGCTTTGCTGCATCCCTTTTCCAATAGGAATCAGAGCTGCACACAGCAATAAAGTGGGTGCACCATTGATCTCTATGACTTACTATTTCAGTTTGTTAAGAAATACATATTAAAGCCTCTTAATTAAAGATCCTTAATTAATAATTTCTTTGACTTTTGACTATCACTGAGCATGAAGACAACATTTTCACAATATTTTCTAAAGGCACCTTTCTGAGGGTCTAAAGTTCATGTATATGTGGCTGTACCATATATACATACAGCTAGGCGTTTTAGTCCCCATCTTCTTTTGTCAGAGTAGCTTCCAGAATAAAAGTAACTTAAAGCAAAATGAACCTCAGAAAAGAATAGACCAAAAATTTCTGAACATCATCCATAACGTATGCAATTTCTTCTTTTCACAATGCCCTACCGTGAAATCCTTACACCACAGAAGTCCTATTTGAGCAAAAAAGAATTGTTGAACATGAATCTCAATCCTTCTACTAGCAGAATAGCCTTTTCTGTAACATTTGGTCTCTTTTTCCATTATATAGCATGGCAGGAGTATTTTGAGTTGATTGAAAAGTAATTTATTATCAGTGGAAAACAGAACATAAAAAGCTGAATTTAATATCCATTTCTTTTCACATCCATCTCATGATGAGCCTCTCACTTTTTTTCTCACATGATTTTGCCCCATCTTAGGAAATACTGCAATTACTGTCAAGTAAAATCAATGCAGCCCTTAATTAGAATAATTTGATTCCTAAGGAAATAGAAAAAAAAGAAACACAATAACTAAACCCAGTTACTTCAGCTCCAGATTTTGGTATGGCTATATTTGGAGAGCTTGTAACAGAATGCCGCCTCTTTTGCAGAAATTGTTTTACCTAATTGAATAAAAAGAAGAAATTCTAATTCTCAAATATTAGCGATAAGTCCTTTTCACTAACAGTCATGATCAGAAATGATTGAGAGATGGTGAGGGGACTTGCAGTTAAAAGAAATTCATTCTTATTAGTTTATCATAGATTAGCAGAGCAGTTTATAAAATGGGAAAAGATGAACAGGTGAATAATCTCATGGATTTTATGTTCATTAAATTGGGTGAATAAAAATAATCTAATGAAGGACTTTTCTAGAGAGACGCAAATTAAATGGTTGTTAGGTGTTTTAAACCTAACAGAAATCCTGCTAGCTTTCTCTTTACAAATATGTAGTTATTAATTATAGGTAATAAGGTAAGGCTCTGTCTTATCTTCAGGAACATCTGAGAGCCTAAAGCAAGGCTTCTCAAACTCAGTTTAACTGAATGACAGGATCAGTTTGAAAAATATTACGGTACCTGAGTGTCCGTGTTGGCTTCCCCTCTCTGCCAAGGCCTGATGTGTCTTGAGCAACAGCTACCTTTGGAGCCACTGAAGTGCAAGAGCCAGCACTGATGTGGGTGAGGAGATACCTCTTTAATCACTGTTAGTTTGACTAGCCAGTATCCATCTTGCCAAGTCCTCCAAAAGTCTGGTTTAATAATGAAAATAGTGTTTTTTCCATTCTGTTTCTGTCTCACCTTTTCTTCCATATTACAGATTTTTTCCTTGCTCTTGGTTTTTTCCTATATTGAATACCGATTTCATGGACATTTCAACACACAATTCCTATAGTTATTCTGACTTTGGCTTTTTCATAACTGTAGTGAGTGTACAATTATGATTGTTCATAATTTCATAACTTGTGAAAAACAAACTTGCAATGATGGAAATGTAATTTTTCTGCAGGAGCATCAAGGGGAGGAATACAGCCTTTAATTTTACCTTTTTTACAGCCTTTAATTTCACCTTTTTATATAGTTGACTTAACAGTTCATACAATTTTATTTGAGGACACGTCAGTCACTTGTTGCTTTTATTTAACTGTTTGTTGCTTATTTTGCCATTGCACCAACAACAATTCAACCTTTAACAAGAAGAGATGTTTAGTACTGTACACTCAAGTGACTTTAAATTCTCTGACACAAAACATTCTATTTCTTCTTCTGTGCTTTTGCAGTAAATCTTTCCTTCAGAATCCCCATTTTAAGGAGATAACAGGTTCTTTTTCTCTTGAGTATTCCCCGGTCCAGGGATAAGAGGCACGGCACTCAGATCAGTGTCTCTCAGAGAAATTGTGTCTTCCCTGCAACCCCTGAAGGACCTAACTTCATACCACACTATAGCCATGGAAGTTTTTGGTCATCAGGCTCATCTCAGACATATATGATTTGCTGCTGTCAATGAGGCAGGATTGTGATTTTCCTCACACTAGATGATTTTATATTGCCTTCACCATTGTGATGAAAATCCTCATAGCACCTTTAAACTGGTAGTTTGAATTTACCTTTTAGTCACTTGACTCTCTGAAGTGCTTCTTTTGTTTCTGTGGGGTTTACCAGCCGTTGAGCAATTTGTGAAACAAATCTGAATGCTCTACCGATGTCTTAAATAAAACGTGGTTATCTGGAATTCCTCTGGTGCTCTTAGTCTTTTTCATGTTTAATTCTTAAATACAGTCTTTAAGTCTTGAAAAACATCACCAAAAACCCACTGTTTCTTCCCACCTGCCCCTGCAGGCCTGGTCTGCAGGCAGAGGGTCAGGGCCCTGCAGGCCGGCAGCTCCCTGGGGGGGATGTGGGGCCCACGGGGGGTCCCCAGGCGGGCAGGGCAGGCAGGGCCCAGCACAGCCCTGGCTAGGAAAGTTGGGGGGCAGCGGGGGCAGCCCCAGCCCCGGGCACCTCCCTGGGGACGGGGACAGCCAGCAGCCTCTCCCCACAGCCCAGGGACGGGGACACCCGCAGCCCTGGGCAGCAGCAGCATGGGGCCGCTCTCAGAGCCGTGACAGCCTGTTTTTTCTGGACTTAGTAAAGATTATTCTTGAACAATGCCAGATAATAAATTAATTTCCCTCTTAATATAAATTATTTGTAGCGTTCTTCACTTAAGAACCACTCACAGCGTTCAAGGCCCATTCTCGCTTTCCCATTAATCATGTGTTATGCACACAGCAAGAGTTCCCGGGCGTGGGTTTGCTTGATGAGGGTTTCCATGAAAATGCAACATGTTTGTGAACATATTCTCAGCAGATATTTATCTATCAATGTTAGTATGTGGTTACTCCGAAAGAAATCTATGAAATGCCTCATTTGTTAAGTACTTTGGTGAACTGAGTCAAAGCATCAATTGTCAAAGTAAATAAATCCACTCGGAAAAATCCAAATCTACCTGCTCTGACAGGTTTTAAACAAAGCCTGTATTTGTGCAGTGTCCTGTGGTCTGCTGTTGTGCTTGTCGTGTGCCATTCGTATAGCAGCTAATCAAACCGCTTCATGGACAGTCTCAAAATTTGCTCAGTGAGTTTAAAAAAATTGGTTTTGTGATTGTTTCATATCTCAGCATTAATAAGATTATTGTGAGATCAAACATCCAGGGAAGAAAAATAATAATTAATTTATTAAAAATTGTTTCACTATCTGCCCAAGGAAAACAAGTGGATTATATGGATAGTTGATCTCACATTCAGTACCTTATCCTTAAACCAATGCATCCTCAGCAAGAAAAGTCCCAGAAAAACACATCAGTTTGTATGGACACCAAGGAAAACCGATGATGAAGATCTATGCAATGCCAGCTGAGTTGCTGCCTGGTTGCTACAAAGCTATTTAAGTTAATTTAATGGCACAATATCCCTGGTTCAGTGTATTCAGTGAATTAGTGTTGAATTAGTTCAAGTTACAAGGAAGTAGCTCAGAAGCCAAGCAGCATTAGATAATTATCATTATGTGTTGACAGGATAATCTCATTTTTTTCATAGACCTTGACTAAGCAAATCACTCATGTGCCTGCTTCCCTGGCAAAATATCTATATTAGATTAAGAAACCCATACACGTGAAGCACGTGCCTGAGATACAGTATGACCAGTCATCACCTGTTTTTCAAGAGATTTAAATAGACTTTGGATCAAGTCCCAGACTGCAGTGGTCTAGTTCCTTACAACACTCTCTTAGCTGATAAGAACCTGAAAAGGTCCTGAAATTTTTTTTTTCTAAGAGCTTTTTAACACAACAGAATGAAGAGAGGCCATATAACACTCCATAAAGTTAAGTATTAGTGTGCTACTTTCTGGTCCTGCAAAATATTATTACATATCGCTAAAAATAGTATCTTTGATGGCTTCTGCTTTCCAATTCTTTGTGCTCATGGTTTGGTACTAAAAGCAACACTCAGGAACAGGCTGAAGTGTTCTTTGGGCACAAATGTTCAGTGTACATGTCACTCAAGCTGGGATTTTTTCGAGCAGACTGGCTCATATTTATAATACATGGTTTTAGGTGTGCTAGTGCACAGTTTACATGTGCAAGTAGCCACTTGCATAGTTTATGTGACTCAAGGTTGAAGGCCTTTGAAAATGTCACCTTCATAGAACCTAAAATGAAAGAAGAATCAGAGACAGTTGCAGAATGACATCAAGAGCTTTTTGCTAATAGTAACTGTGGTATTGTATTTCTACCACAGGCAAATAACAAATGCAAGACTTATTTCCTTCATTATTCTTTATGAGAGGTATGTTGCTAACACAATACTGAGAGTACAAGTGAAACAAATCAAATCATGTCAAACAGCAGTTATTTAAGTGTCCATTTATTTACTCTTGGTAAGAAGTACAACCCACATCCTTATGCTGCTGAATTCAACTGAGTTCATTTGTCTGTTCATCTTGCTGCTTTTATGTTTGAGATTTTTGACATCCACAGAAATGGATGTCTTTAGTCAAGATGTGCCATTTAGTGTTCTATGAAATAGCACCGCCCTACATATATGCCAGCAATAGCATAAGGAACACTATACAAAGAATATCAGTTCATTTCCTCCACATTTTATTTAATGAGTTACTTGAAAATGTTTGATATGTTGTTGGTAAAGGCTTATATGTATGTGAAATGCTTCTTTAGTCAGTTCTGGTCTTTTTTATGCACCTTGTGAGGCTGTCTGTCAGCTTTTAGTAACATCTATACTAAAGGTTTTGTATGTCTTAGTTTGAAGTTTTATAATTTACAGGGAAAATGGACTTTTGACATTTGTTTCTGCAGAATGGACTATAGCCAAACAAGATGGGCATTATAGTTTAATACAATATAGCTATACCCGGTATTAAATGCCTTTTAGTTAATACACTAACAAGCACTCCATGCAGTCTTAGAACAGTGACAGAGATAAGAAACTTGTATCCATAGCAGCAATTCACAGTAACCAGTCTCTGTTTCTACTTACTTTCTATTGTAAGGAAACTGCATAACATATTCTGCTCAGCAGGGAGGAAAGAAGCTAGTATCCCGCTTGCTGCTTTTGTTAATAGGAGAGTGGAATGATTAATCATTAAGGAACAAAACTTAATTTTGTGGGAACAATGATGCTATCAGTAGCACAAGGGGCACCTACATATGTAGCAAATCCATGTTAAACAATGTTGGGGATTATGGCATTTTGGATAACAATCAAGGCTAATTCCTAGCAGTTTTGAAATCTGTGAATGTTTTTCATTTTTCTAACTTCTGTGTAAGTGTCTTGAGGTACAAAGAACATCTTCTACCATCTCTGTC
Organism: Egretta garzetta; assembly: GCF_000687185.1. Classification (NCBI taxonomy): domain Eukaryota; kingdom Metazoa; phylum Chordata; class Aves; order Pelecaniformes; family Ardeidae; genus Egretta; species Egretta garzetta. Next base: position 527,036 of record NW_009258667.1, read on the forward strand.
TACCACCTCTGAAACCAAACTCTCAAACATTTTTAGTGATATTTATTCCCTCCTTAAAAGAGTGGGTTTACCCTGCAAAGTGACAAGTTCAGATGATCTTATTCAGCTTGACACATTACTCAGCTCTTCAGTCCCAGAAGCATATTTCAATACCATACTGTTAATGTTTCTTTCAGGATTGTCTTTTCATTATTTCTATCAATTAGCTAGAGTGGTTTATGATTATTTCTACAATAGCAGACCAAAACCACAAGACCCACAGGCACTTAGAGAAGAAGCAGAAGATATGCCAAGACAGTAACTTTTAGTGCAAGAATGCAGGTTCAGGTTGGAATCATGAAGATAGGCCAATGCTCCCTTATTGTTTAACCTAAACTGGAGATTGGCATGTGAATAAGCTTTCGAAAAGCTGCTTTTGAATAGCCATCTAGAGAGAGGGAGAGGCTTCTTTTCTCATTCTCTGCAAGGGAATTTTCTCATTTCCTTTTGCAAGGCACAGAGGCTAATAGAGAAAATAAGATGGACACCGACGTTTTAGAAGTTATCAGGGCTCCAGTCCCGACACTTACTGCTGCTCATGTTTTTTGTACTAAAGACCATTGACTAAAATGCATAGGTGACTGGGTGTCGCCATACCCTAAGCCCCTTCTCCCAGAAAGACTACTTATGAAGAAGGAGCACTTTGGTTCCTATTTGTGACTCTCCCTTTCCATTTCAGTTTAATGGCTTAGTTTCACCAGAAGGGATGAAGGGCTGCCACATTTTATAATCTGCTGTCTTTAAACAAGAGAATGATAGCACTTATGTGTGTGCCTGAATTGTCTAATCATAGAATCATAGAATGTCTAAATAATTGTTTAATTCAAATCAAGTCAGTGCTGTACAAAATAGGTTCCCAGTGTTACAGTTACAGCTCCTTCTGTAGTTGGCCAGGGACAGAAATGACAGGAAGATTGTGACTCTAGGACCGTCTCCTTTCTGATGGCCTCATGAAAACAGGAACCTCTGCACCCATCTTTTTCTTCACAGGGCATTATGTATCTTCAGAGAAATTCTGTTTATCAACATGCATTGGACTTATTTCCATCCTCCAGTTTCACTGGGTTCTTTTACACTCAGGACCACCATGTACTTGAGCAATGACATCTGCAGTTGGATAGAACAAGTCACCGAGTTTAGAGCAGGTACTAGTTTGACACGTTTTCCTTTCCCAGACACCTTTGGCTTTGGAGTCTCCAAAGCATGAAAAGACATCAGGGATACCTATTCACTATTCTGATCTGGTGCATGCTTAAGACACTACTTTAGATTCTAGCAGCCTGGGAACTGGTCATGTTATATGCCTGAAAAGATAGAGTAGTTTCTGTAAGTTTACAATGGAACAGACATATCTTACTTGTAATATTCTCTGGGAAAGCACTTCAAAGAGCTAATTCCTGGAAGAAGAGCATGAAGTCACAGGCGATAAATCCAGCTAATGTTTATAAAATATGTAGAGTTTTGAAACTACTGAAAAAAATATACTCACAGAAAATCAGACAGAAAGAAGACCTTTTGTTCTTGGCCTTATAGTTTGTTTAGCAGTCCAAACGAAATGTGGGGTGAGGGACACTCCCATTGCATTAAGGGCAGGAGGCAAACATTTCACTAGTGTAGGAGTGGGCTGTCCAGAGTCATGTCCAGAGCAAGGAGAAGATGAGGGAATGAATAATTGTTTTTTTTCTGAGGCCCGTAGCAGTTCTCACTGGTCCTGAGTAATTCATTATGCACCAGGTCCTTTCTGAATATGTAGATATTCCTAAAGGTTTTCTGTTAATGAAAGTTCAGGGCAAAATTTTGCCTATTCAGTGTCCAGCTGAGGACTGAGAGGTCACTCTGCCCATGTGCAATTGCAGACTGAGACATGACAGGTCCAAAAGGAGAGATCACCAAAAGGTGCTGCCCAATGGACCAAGGCTTACTATAGACCACAGGAGTTGCAAACCATTTTTTTCTCTATTTTGTCCATTTTGTCCAAAGTAGTCCTATACTGGGACCAAAACACTATGTGGCCATAACTGTAAGGTACTGGCCATGGGAATGCTTTTCATTGCAACCTGTCATTGGGATCTTCTTTCTGAAGACCTTATATCTGTTGCTATGTTATCACATACCAGTGGGTGACTGGGACCCCAGAGAAAGAACTCATCCTTCCAGATACATAGGTACCACTGATGACAGGGACACTAGAGAATTCTGCAGCTGAGAAGATGTGTACTAAATCACAAAAAAATTCTGACTGAATTTTAAACTTGCAACATATCATCAATGACCACGTTGCAGTGGACTCCAGCCTGCACGACTCCAAACCCTACCACCTCTTTTCCCCAGAAAACCCAACAGCCAACTCATGTGCTCTGCTGAATCAGGACACACCATGCTTAGCAAGAATGTTGTAGCACATGCCCTATAGTGACAGGGAAAAAGTGTGTTATCCATCAGGGCCACGCACATTTCTGCGCATTGAAGTGAAGTATCAATATCTCAAATATCATTTCCATAAACAGCTACAAAAATATCAGCCTTTAAGCTCCTGGTGCAGAATGCTGTTCTACTTTTATTTATATATACATATATATTACTGTATATTCACAGTATACACACATACACTCCCTTTAACAATGGAAAAACACCACCTATGTGCAACAAATGGGTTCTTAATTCCTTTTTGTTTAGTAAAATATCTATTTAAATAAATAGTAAAGCCTCCTGAGTCATAAATTCTTGAAGATAAAAAAAAACCCAGGTTGCAACAGTCTTTATTAATTAATGGAAATATTAATAAAACAATGCAACATCTTTAATAGCAGAAAAAGAATTGTACCTAATAATCAGATGTAATTAAATGGAGGGCCACATAGGATATTTTGTCTTGGAAATAACTTTTACATAGAAAAAAACGAGAGTAAGTCAAGAAATCAGAAGAAAGAGAAACTGAGTACACAGCTCACAATTCAGGAATGTTTTCGGCAGTAATCAGTGATAAATGTTTCTTCATAGATATCTATCTCTGCAGGGGGGGAAAACATCTAATGAAATATATGCTGCTGTACAGAAAATTAATAAGTGAGTGAACTCATTGAGTAGAGAACATGCCATATATAAAAATGAATCAGCATACAGATACATCAACACCATATTTGCATTACCATAAATATACAAGAAAAGAAAGACAATTTCTCAGGGTTATCAACACTGAACTTTAAAAAAAAAAATAAATCCCAGAAAGATGATTAGGAAATTTGTTCTTGTTCTGGAGAGTTCTGCCTTGTCCATTTTCTATCTTATCTTAATTTGTACTGCTTAATTTAACTGGTTTTGTAAATAGATCATAGAATCATGGAACCCTGACCCTTCTGTAAGAAATCTCAAGAAATCAGCTGACTTGCAAGCTCTGGCCTCAAGGATCAGCTGAATCTAAACCATTACTTCAGCACTATTGTGGCATGCAAATGGAATGACCTCTCCTAATAAATCTTGCTAAATGATTTTTGAAGCACATTGTACTAAAAATCTTCCATTAACAGAAATTTATAGAGTCACAGGGCAACATGTTTGCAGCCTGTTCTTTTCATTCTGAAGAGTTCAGTATCTTTCAGGCTATTAGTCCCCTGATAAACTATTTCCTGCTATAATAATGATTGGAGTTTACACTCAGAAATGACTGTTTGCCATTAAATTACATTTAGGGAGTTTAGTGCACAGTTCATTTGTACTTCATTCTAAATTTTTATAGAAATATCATGTGGCAACTGCAGTAGAGGAGATGGAAACCCTTTCTTAAATCATGCCATGTTGTCATCCTATAATATTTCTCCAGACATCATAGTTCTGCTCACTTTTTTAAATCTCAGTAGAAGAGGGAAAAAGGGAACAAATGATATCAACTTAAACTTCTCACTGCTTAATTGCTTTCACTGACATTTACATGGCAATACTTTTCATATATTTCAGTTTCATAAATACAGGACTGTTTGAAAAAAAACCAACTTACTCATTAGACCATTATTGCCATTTGAAGAGAAAGCATTTAAAATTACATCGCACCACATATCCCATAAATAAAGCACTCAAAAACTGCGTACAGTTTTATAAGGGCTGAGCAGTGTTTTGCAATTAGTATGCTTTTCTGACAATGAAATATTAAAGGACAGCCCTATTGCAGTCAGAGATATCCTCATGTTTTAGATGAATATGTTCTGTATCGCTGCCATAGCACGACTATTCTCTAATTTACACTAGTCAGTGCCTCCTTAATGACTCTTCTCTATCTGTTATCCTTTACAGCTTGCCCTCGGATGTAACAAACATATCATGTATCTTCCAGAGCCCTTGAAGAAATCCTACACTTCCCCTGCAGTCTTCCGGAGCACACAGCTCCGTAGTCACAAGCTGAGGACAGGTTTTTGTCTTTTTGCTTGCTTCACTTAGTTTTGAGGATTTCCCTTCAGGGTTAGGGCTTAGCCAGCCAGTGCCAGTGCCACCAACGCACCCACTGGCTTCTCCTCTGCACCAAAGATGCTCTGTGCATTTGCTCTCTCATGCTTGTGTACGGATTGTGTTTACATTTCACGGTGATTAGCAAGTCAACAGATTATGCTGTGAAAAATTGCTGCATTGGGTAGCATTTACTAGCACTTCAAGTATTATTAAATACTAATTTCTGCATTGTGTTCTTCCTCTGTTTTTCTGTCCTATACTTTTTTAAAGAGATGATACAAGAAATAATACTCATTCGGGGACATGACAGCTTCCAACATTTTTCATGGCTGATGGTAGAAAGCAAAGAATGAATTTACATTTGTGTATTTTGCCTAGCAGAGAGAGCACAAAGATGCATCTGCATTACTGGTGAGCGCAGAGTTGATTTCAGTTGGCTCTGTCTCCAGCCACTGGCTGCCCACGCTGCCGCCCCCTCTGACACAGGGTCTGGGCTGGGGTTACCACGCTCCACGCTCAGGTTCTCTCTCTGTGGTTGGGGTAAACTCATCTGCGAGCATTTCCTCCCAACTCTAAGTGCAAAAGCCCAAGCCCAACCTGACAAACTTAGCACATGCAGAAGTGTCCTTGTGAGTGCCCTGGGTCTCAGAACTAAAGCTGAACCTGAGTGTGTTTACATGCTAATGGTGTGAATGATAAAGGAGGCTGGGCTTTAGACCAAGTCTGGACATGCATTTAACCAATGGTGTAAGTATACAGGAGAGGAAGAGGAGCAGAGAGTCTGGTCTGAGTAAGTAAGTAAGTAAGTTTGAACGCGATGTCAACAAGATTAGTTCAGTTTGGAATGAGAAAGCATTAAAGAAATCTTTTCCAGACATGGAATTACCCTCATTTCCCTCATAAGTTTTAAATTTTGTTTCCCTTTCATATACTGAGGTGATAATGACTTGGGATGGGCTGTCAGAAGTTAAGCACCAACTTTTTTTAGGTAGTGCTCCTTTCTCAGGAACGTAGCTGCATCCATCCTAACAGCACACTCCAGTGTCACTGAGGACAAGGGGCTCATCGGGAAATGACCGTTCTGCCTAGTAGCAAATCTTCCATTTCCTTTGTTATCCAGACAGCTTCTTCCCACCGTGGCCAAGGACTGTGTGTTCAGCCACGGACACACAGTGCAGGCCTGCAGGAAGGGGAAGATGCATAATTTATACTGCAAGCCAGCACAGTGTCTTACACACTTTAAAACAAACACTTCCTATTTCATAACTTTGGCCAATTCCACAGCTGGAGAGGGCTTCTGTCCCATTGCACATAAGACTCCTTTGCATATTTCAAAGTCTTGTTTCTACAGCAGAATTTCTTTACTTAAAGGGAAATGAAAATTTCCTTCACGCTATCAGCAATCTCAAGCTAAATATCTTTCCTGGCAAGCAGCTGCAGAGCATAAGTGCTAGCCCAGAAAGGGAAGGATATACACCTTGTTCCAGGTGCAAATTCTAATAATCAGAGAAATGCTACCCTCATCTTCAACAGCAATTAAACTTTGGGAGGACATAAGCATTTGATTTTCCTCTTTGCTTCGTTACACCAGGTGTCACTTCAGCCCTGGCTGGGGTGCGTGTAACCCTTCTTTGCTGCCCAGTGAAACTACTACTGATGTGAGCCTGATGATCCAGCAGAAGACACTCAGATATTAAAATGCGGACAAGTTGCATTTCAGTCTGTCTTTGCTGCCAGGCTGTGATACCTGAAAGATGCTGACAGTACTAAGGGCAGAAAATAAATCAGGATTAAATAGTAGCCAGCATAATTGAAAGACTGATCCTTTTTCCTCAGCAGGAGCCAAATAACACCACCCAAACTGATGCCATGGAAGTTTCTTGCTGGATTGGAACAGGATAATTATTTATGAATTGCCTTTTAAATAATAGTATCTTAAGTGGTGGCAGTGGGTCAATCCATGACAGATTTGTTTTGCTCTGTACACAGTGAGAATTGTGATAGGAATAGTTAATGGCATTTGGGAATAATTTTATTTTCAGTGCAAGTCATTCTACATTCTCATTCCCTTTATACAGATCAATTTATTTAATGGAGAGTCGTTGCTGTAGTACAGCATTTTGCTCTGGACATTTCCCTTAATATTCTAGAGGAATGAGAAACTGTTTAGAGGAGAGAAATAAGATAACAAAAACTTTAAAAGCCATCAGCCTCATAGAAGAAGTTGGAAGAATTATCTTTATTCATTCTGGAATAGAGAAGTGTCACAGAAACATGATAACAGACTTCATATAGGTGAAAAGATTGTTACAGAGTAAGATAATCCACATTTTCCCACTTTTACCAATGTAAAACAAGATGGAATCAACTTCATTTACAGTCAGAGGAGTTTGGGTTAGGAAAGCATGTGTGCGATAAGAACTGATAAATCCTACAGTAGATCACCAAGGGAGATGAAAGAATCTCTAATACGTAAATAGACATCAAGATTTATGTCTTGGATTACACACTATGTACGCATGTCTTAGACATATATCTGTTAAAGATGGGCTGGTCCACCAGATACAGAACCGGGTAATTAAACAGCAGGCCTTTCCCAGTCCTCCTTTCCATAATTTATTTGAATTTATAACAGGGAATCTCAGGATGGAATCCAGCCCACTCAGCAGTCAGCAAGGCACACAAATTGTAATAAATCTAGAGAAGATTTCTAGCTTTCACTCTCCAATGGTATCAATGTCTACACAAATGCTGAGTGACCAAGAAACCAGCTTGCTGGTTTTTTTAAGCAACATAAAGACATGAAAAGGTTGTCTATGCTGCACCTCCCATAACATTTAATCTACTCTAATTAGTGCTGATGGAAAGGTCAAGAAGGACAGGTTTCTTTTCCTAAGCCAAAGGGACTGACTCATTCCTTGGTTTCCCAGCTACCAACTGGGACAGCAATGGGCACGTTGTAGAGTAGAAAACCACCCCTTGAGTAACACTTTCTCTCTAAATTGTGCCAGGTTATCTCAGTGTCCTGGTTTCAGCTGGCATAGTGCTGTGTTTTGGATGTAGTACGAGAAGAACGTTGATAACACACTGCTGGTTCAGTTGTTGCTGAGCAGGGCTTACACCAGACAAGGACTTCTCAGCTTCCCCTGCTCTGCCAGGAGCACAAGAAGCTGGGAGGGGGCACAGCCAGGACAGCTGACCCCAGCTGGCCCAAGGGCTATTCCAGACCATGCAACGTCAGGCTCAGAATATGAGCTGGGGGGAGTTGGCCAGGGAGCAGCGATCGCTGCTTGGGGACAGGCTGGGCATCAGTTGATGGGTGATGAGTGGTTACATCACTTGGTTTTTTCCTGAGTTTTGTTCCCTTTTTTTTCTCCTCTGTTGTTGTTTTTTTTCCTTTTCACTACAATTTTTATTTTTATTATTATTATTGTTGTTGTTGTATTTTATTTTATTTCAATTATTAAACTGTTCTTATCTCAACCCATGAGTTTTCTCACTTTTGTCCTTCTGAGTCTCTCCCCCATCCCACCGGGGATGGAGGAGGAGTGAGTAGCTCTGTGGTGCTTAGTTGCCTGCTGGGGTTAAACCATGACACTCAGAAAGTTCAAATTGAAATCTTACCACCATTGAACTTGATGGGAATTTTTCCACTAGCTGCAGCAGAACCAAGGTTTTCCTCTCATGTCTGGGTTGGATGCCTTCCAGAATGGAGGATGTTTAGCTGTGAACTGTCTGCACTAATTTCATCACTTTCAGCTGTGGGAACACAACCTTGCTTTAAACTAAATGAATGACCTGGGTCTCTGGAGTCTGTAAAAGCTCATCTGACCAGATGTGACAGCTGTGAAGTACTTCCACTGCTTGACATAGGGAATACTAGGCCTGTACACTGAACCATCAGGTTCTTGTTTTGAATGTAGCCAAGCTGCCAACTTTTGTAGGCAGTGGCTGCATTTGGAGTAACTTCAGAAAGTCAGCATGAGCTAAAAAGTCCTGGAGATTCTCCTTAGCTCCCTTACTGGCCCCTAACACACTCATTAAAATTACACAGCAGCTCCACGCAGGTTTATATACTTCTCGCATCCCCTCTCATTTCCGAATACCTTCAGGTCTCCACTGTGGGATCATCCATGCCAAATGACCCAATCTGGGTCTCATCCACCCCTCTGTACAGCAAAGATACAGCCACTAAAATTGTAATGTGATGTACCACACCTACCACCACCCCCGCCTGTCTTCCTTGTACATGTGAACTAATGATTCATGCAAAGGTAGTTTCCTTTATCAGATATAAATTTGTTTGATCGATCCTCAATGCAAAATGGGCTGCCTGGCACTATGTATGCCACTGGCCTTTAATTCTCTACCAGGCAGTCTTGTCAGGATTTCACCCAGCATTTTCCTTTCTTACCAATTCCAGATGTCCCAGAGCTTGGAAACAAGTATGATTTCCAAAACGTGCTTAAGCTGCTTAAGCGAACTGCTTTTGAGACTGGAGAAATACTGTGGTATTCACCTCACTGACTTTCTGACTTTCTTAAACCTTCCTAAGGGTCTGGCACCAGAAGACACATATTCCCTCAGGTGCATTCAAGCAGTCAGCAATCTCTGTCAGGTCCAGTAAGTACCTACAAGCTTTCTTCTACAGTCCTCCCCAGCATGGTATAAAAGTGAATATTTAAAAAGGTTATTCCTTACTCTAAGACTCCCTGCTGAAACTGGTATGTCTGCATGCAGTGATGTAAACCTTAATTACTCGAACTTGCCTTTTCCATTACTTACCGTCATGAATTAAGAGCTTCACAGCCATTGTATTATTCTCTTGAATAGCTCTCCTTAAAGTCTACCTCCACTATGATTACTACAGACAATTTGAAAAGAGTTATATAGATGGAGTTGCCATATGTTATTTATAAATTGCTGTTCTAATAATCTGAGGTACAGACATTATTTATGAGGTATGAGAAGCTATTTTTATCATTAGTTATAATAAATCTTCAAAGGTTAGCTTGGCAAAATAGTGTCTCGATGATGGAAATCACTAAAAAGAAATACATGAAATGAAGCAAAGCAAGTTAATATAAAACTGTAAACAGCAGTTTGATGGATAAAAATAACCACCCGGGGCTTTAGTAGATATGCCAATGGTAGAACAAAGTAGGAGGAGCAGAAGCTGAGCCAAGTTAATAGGAAAGCATTGCTGCTGATGCTGGTTAGCAACGATAGATGTAAGAAACCTTGATAAAGGTCTTTTGAAAATAGCCAGACACAATAGAAAGGATTTTTCATCTTAAAAGTGGTTACTGCACTTTTGAATTATAAAGGAATGAATAAAAGTCCCAAGGAAATATCTTGCAGGGCACGTGTGAGTTGTGAGGTCACCTGGTTCTTAATCAAAATCTGAGAAGCCCAGAAAAGGTGCAAACCCACACAACAAAATTTAAGCTAGCCTTCCCCCCCCTGTGCTGTAACAAGAAAAAAATAAATTGAGTCACTAAGAGGAAAAGTTATTGAATTTGCACAGCCCACTGTATCATATTTCTCTGCTTGACCTCACTGCATTTTCCTCTGGGATGTCCTGTAATCATCAGAAACTGAGCTTCTACTGCTTGATGCTGCTCCATCTCCACAGAGCTGCTGAGCCAGCACTTGCTTTCTGCTTACCTTAACTGCACGGTGAAATGACTTAGCTTAAACCACCTGACTCCTCTCAGCACCTTTGGGACAGTCCAAAAATCAGTGAAAAATCGGTGACAGGTGCTGAAATTTGCTTTGCTGCTCGGAGCTGGGGATGTAATGTGAATAGCTCCTCTGAAGCAAGGACTGTCCACAGGCTCAGCATTTATGGCACCTCATGCTTATTGGAGAAGAGGCCTATGCTTAGACAGTTTTTCATATGTGAGCTCCTTTGTTTTTAACCCTGAGTGATGCCCATCTGTGAGAGCTGAGCAGTATTGTCTCTCCTGGGAACAGCCCACACAAACTGCCACCGCAGCTACTGCTAGCAGTAATATAAGGCCAGGAAGCTTATCAGAAGACTTTAGCATGGGCAAAATTATACATAGTTAACTGGTCTGTTCTGTCATGCTGAAACACCACCAGTTTTGCACCAAGACTGTATCTATCTCCTTACTGCCCATGCAAAGTATATGCTAGTTCATATTCAGGCTCCTCTCTGGCACAGGTCAGATAGCTCGAGGCAGGGAAATGCAGCTGGAAGTGGAAGCTGAAGCTGTCAGGGATTTCTCCTCTACGTGTAGGATGGGTATGACCAGTGACCAATGTACAAAAGCAGCCATACTCTCTTGAGCAGAGAGATGCACCAAAGCCACTTGGCAGAGAATTGGCATCCCTTCTTCAGATGGGGACTTCTCGCATCCCCTCTCATTTCCGAGTACCTGCAGGTCTCCACTGTGGGATCATCCATGCCAAATGACCCAATCTGGGTCTCATCCACCCCTCTGTACAGCAAAGATACAGCCACTAAAATTGTAATGTGATGTACCACACCTACTACCACCCCCGCCTGTCTTCCTTGTACATGTGAACTAATGATTCATGCAAAGGTAGTTTCCTTTATCAGATATAAATTTGTTTGATCGATCCTCAATGCAAAATGGGCTGCCTGGCACTATGTATGCCACTGGCCTTTAATTCTCTACCAGGCAGTCTTGTCAGGATTTCACCCAGCATTTTCCTTTCTTACCAATTCCAGATGTCCCAGAGCTTGGAAACAAGTATGATTTCCAAAACGTGCAGCTTAAGCAAACTGCTTTTGAGACTGGAGAAATACTGTGGTATTCACCTCACTGACTTTCTGACTTTCTTAAACCTTCCTAAGGGTCTGGCACCAGAAGACACGTATTCCCTCAGGTGCATTCAAGCAGTCAGCAGTCTCTGTCAGGTCCAGTAAGTACCTACAAGCTTTCTTCTACAGTCCTCCCCAGCATGGTATAAAAGTGAATATTTAAAAAGGTTATTCCTTACTCTAAGACTCCCTGCTGAAACTGGTATGTCTGCATGCAGTGATGTAAACCTTAATTACTCGAACTTGCCTTTTCCATTACTTACCATCATGAATTAAGAGCTTCACAGCCATTGTATTATTCTCTTGAATAGCTCTCCTTAAAGTCTACCTCCACTATGATTACTACAGACAATTTGAAAAGAGTTATATAGATGGAGTTGCCATATGTTATTTATAAATTGCTGTTCTAATAATCTGAGGTACAGACATTATTTATGAGGTATGAGAAGCTATTTTTATCATTAGTTATAATAAATCTTCAAAGGTTAGCTTGGCAAAATAGTGTCTCGATGATGGAAATCACTAAAAAGAAATACATGAAATGAAGCAAAGCAAGTTAATATAAAACTGTAAACAGCAGTTTGATGGATAAAAATAACCACCCGGGGCTTTAGTAGATATGCCAATGGTAGAACAAAGTAGGAGGAGCAGAAGCTGAGCCAAGTTAATAGGAAAGCATTGCTGCTGATGCTGGTTAGCAACGATAGATGTAAGAAACCTTGATAAAGGTCTTTTGAAAATAGCCAGACACAATAGAAAGGATTTTTCATCTTAAAAGTGGTTACTGCACTTTTGAATTATAAAGGAATGAATAAAAGTCCCAAGGAAATATCTTGCAGGGCACGTGTGAGTTGTGAGGTCACCTGGTTCTTAATCAAAATCTGAGAAGCCCAGAAAAGGTGCAAACCCACACAACAAAATTTAAGCTAGCCTTCCCGCCCCTGTGCTGTAACAAGAAAAAAATAAATTGAGTCACTAAGAGGAAAAGTTATTGAATTTGCACAGCCCACTGTATCATATTTCTCTGCTTGACCTCACTGCATTTTCCTCTGGGATGTCCTGTAATCATCAGAAACTGAGCTTCTACTGCTTGATGCTGCTCCATCTCCACAGAGCTGCTGAGCCAGCACTTGCTTTCTGCTTACCTTAACTGCACGGTGAAATGACTTAGCTTAAACCACCTGACTCCTCTCAGCACCTTTGGGACAGTCCAAAAATCAGTGAAAAATCGGTGACAGGTGCTGAAATTTGCTTTGCTGCTCGGAGCTGGGGATGTAATGTGAATAGCTCCTCTGAAGCAAGGACTGTCCACAGGCTCAGCATTTATGGCACCTCATGCTTATTGGAGAAGAGGCCTATGCTTAGACAGTTTTTCATATGTGAGCTCCTTTGTTTTTAACCCTGAGTGATGCCCATCTGTGAGAGCTGAGCAGTATTGTCTCTCCTGGGAACAGCCCACACAAACTGCCACCGCAGCTACTGCTAGCAGTAATATAAGGCCAGGAAGCTTATCAGAAGACTTTAGCATGGGCAAAATTATACATAGTTAACTGGTCTGTTCTGTCATGCTGAAACACCACCAGTTTTGCACCAAGACTGTATCTATCTCCTTACTGCCCATGCAAAGTATATGCTAGTTCATATTCCGGCTCCTCTCTGGCACAGGTCAGATAGCTCGAGGCAGGGAAATGCAGCTGGAAGTGGAAGCTGAAGCTGTCAGGGATTTCTCCTCTACGTGTAGGATGGGTATGACCAGTGACCAATGTACAAAAGCAGCCATACTCTCTTGAGCAGAGAGATGCACCAAAGCCACTTGGCAGAGAATTGGAGAGCAGTTCTTAAATAGGGGAGAAGCAGCAACGATTCAGCCATACACTGCAGCACATATTTGCTTTCAAGTGAATGCTTAAATCCACCCTTAGCCAATAAAGTTTAAGTTTACCAAGGGTTTGGTTAACCTTACCTGAATTAGTGTCAAAGCCACCTTGCCTCTGAGGTCTCAGAAGGAGTTGGAGAAAAATGTGTTCTCCCTTCCTTCTACCCAACCAACTTTTGTGCACAATGATGCACTGCACTTTAAAAAAGTGATGGAAGTGTTGCCTGGAGCAATCCTAGTTAGGCATTGATGGTGACAACCTAATACTAATGTGCAGACATTCAGGATTTAGCTATTTTTCAGATTGTAACAATGATCAATAATTGTTACCAACCACAAAAAAACCCCAAACCAACCCACACTTGAAATGGTATTTATGCCAGCCTGGCATTTGCACAGTGGACATCACTGTGTGTCTTGTGTGCAAACTGTACACAGAACTGACAGCCAAAACAAATGGGCCTGAACTTCCCTCCCTGACTCTGTGGCGATTTCATACTTAACAGCTTGTGCTGAGCTGCTTCAGTTTTTCTTTCTCCTATAGTCTCACCATCCTCCAAAGGCAGCTGATGGGCTTATGAACTGTGCTTGTGTATTTGGGCTGTTTCTGTTCTGCCACAGGACCACACAGCATCGTGTGCCAGTTACCCATTCCTGGGAGTCTGGGGGCTGGAGGAAGGTGATGAATGGGAGTTCAGAAGCCAGGAAGAAGCAGGAGCACCACACTGCTCTTCATAGCAAGTGTGAAAAGACATTTAAAAGGATACTTCATTCCAGCTTGTACTGCTGGGTGGTGAAAAGCACTGAGCTTTAAAGCAGCAGGCTGACCTAGGTGTTATTTTTTGCAGAGGGAAGAATTTCAGCACTCAGCAACAATTCATGCAGCAGTTCTGCGTGATAGTGGGTGCAGCACTACCATGGCCAAGAGGGATGGTGATGACATGAGCAAAATAATTTCATTTATGACTTCAGTCTATCAACAAGTCCTGTTCCCAGAGGGACGAGCAAATGGCATGCTCACTGGCAGCAAATCGTGTACATGCAAGCAGAAGTTACTCATGCCACCTAGCCCCACTTCCCCAAAGGAAAAAGTATTTCTGAGTTTTAATGGACCTGATTCAGAGTCACATGTGAGTAGCCTAGATGACCAGGATTTGGATGTGGGAAGCGAGATCAGCTGAGTTTAACCACCACACTCTAAAAGTGACCTCCTTTCCTCCCCTAAAAGTGATGTCCTCTCCTCCCCCATGACCCATCACCAAGTCAAGTCCTGCCTCTCACCACCCTCAGTCCCTTGGGCAGAAGTTTTGGAGAAATAAATCAAATCACAATCTCACTAACGCTGATGGAAATCTCTGGAATGGATTTCAAATTGTACCTATAGATTTCAGAGGTCTTTTCAACACTACTTACCATCACCTGGTTTCCTGAATTTGTAGCAAAACTGAAGATAAAGTGCACCTGCTTGGGCCATCCCTCAGAAATCTTCTGCCCCAACTGGTCTGAATTTGGGGTGATTCCTTGCTGGGTACCTTAACCTCAGTGCAGCAACCATATGTTAGTCCTAATCTTTAGTTTCTCTCCATGTTGATGTTCACTTAGTGGGACTATTACCAGCTCCATTTTTCAGCCTGTTCAAAACTCTTAAGTAGCATTGTGGCAATTTAGGGCCACATCCTCGTTCTTCTTTCTGTTATCTTGGCATTTTGGTTTCCATGAAGGTATTGAAAAATAAAATAAATGTCATTTGTTATTAAAAGTCTGCCCATGCTCATTAGAGCTTCATAAATGCAACCTGGCCTCTGGATGGAGGACTCTGATTTTACCCATCTGAGAAAGAAGGCGAGCAAGGTTTTGACAGTCAGCAGGGAGATGTGAGAGGACAGTTTGTCGTGTCTTAAAAGACATGTTGAAGATCTCTCCTCCCTTCCTCACTCCACTTAATAAGACCAGTATTTGTCTTCTATAAAGGTCTTTTCTGCAGTTCTTTTTTCTACCTGACACTGGAGTTGCTCCAAGTGGCATGGTTCCACCTACAAGCAAGTGAGAGAAACCAAAGAAATTGTGGTTTGTGACTCTAATAAACTACCAAAAAAGAGGCTTTCTGCTGACAGATGAGGTTAGAGGACAGCACTATTCTCCGTAGCTGTATTTTTTAAAGAGAGAGATTTACAGAACTAATAACACAACGCTTTAAATTTTATTGTGTAGATATGAATTTACTTCACTCTTTTACAAAACTTAGGAAAGCTGTGAGCTGATGTTAGCCTTGCAAGTGGCGAAGGTGAAAGAATAGCAGAATAGCCTTCTCCTGTGTGCACAGAGATGAGCTGCAGCCTCAGCACACTGCCATCCCTTGGGGGCCAGCAGCCTTGGGCTGCTCTCCTGATTGCTCACCCCAAAATGAGCCCTTCACCTCCAAATCCAACAGAGACACCGACACTTTGCAAGGATCGTAAGCTAAAAAGGACTATTTTAGACAATCCAAGTATAACTGCTACTGCCTTTCACCCTCCAGACCCATCTGGAAATCTGCGTAGAGCTGTAAATAATGCCTTTGCTGCTGGCAAGAGGCAGTGCTAGAGGAATCACCATCACTCAGGCACAATAGACAGTAGCCTGGCAGCAGTCCAGAACCCTCCTCTGGGACTCACACCTCACACGGACTGAGAACAGGGCAGTCCTCCAGCTTATATATATATATACCTGGCAGAGTCTGCATGAACACATTTATTTTTAGAAACAGCCATAAAGAGACTGGCTGGTTATTAAAAATAAAATAAATAAAATAAATAATAGCTAGAGCATTTCAATTTCAAAACCATTTAAAATAGCATTTTCCAAACAGCTAAAATTCTCCTCCGAAGTCCTGTCCCCTCCCTGATTTATCCTAGATGGCAGACAAATGGTACTTCGTTTGCTCTCTTTAGTTATCTGGAGGAGCAGTGCATTACAAAGTGCATACTTTATAAAGTGAACAGTAATTTTTCATTTATAAAAATATCAGTGACATAGATGTTAGAATATTACCATTTATTTAAGAATATTACCGCTTATGCATGCATTTTTTCCCTTATTTATAGTAACATCTTCAGACACAACCTATGTAATAGCC
This sequence comes from Egretta garzetta, assembly GCF_000687185.1. Classification (NCBI taxonomy): domain Eukaryota; kingdom Metazoa; phylum Chordata; class Aves; order Pelecaniformes; family Ardeidae; genus Egretta; species Egretta garzetta. The sequence continues at coordinate 543,317 of NW_009258667.1, forward strand.
ATTAATCTCTGGGAGAGGGTTCACCTGGGCATACAATCTCTCCCCTCTGATTATGATGCTCAGGGGAAAGTCCCGTACACCTCAGTCTTTGACCTGTAAGTACAAAAGTCTGGTGCAGGGGTGGTGTGGGTAAAGGAGAGAAGACCTTGAAATTCAGCCCTTCTAAGTGATACCATAAATCAAATACTATTTTTACATATTTTAGCACTGCTTGGGTTTGCAGGAGGGTAAGGGATGCATGGTGTCCCCCCACCAAGCTTTGGGCCAAACTGACTGCAGCCACCGGTGTTGAGCTGATGCCAGTGGATGCCACGATCCCTGCGATTCCATCTCTTAGCAAACCCACAGCTATGAACTCCTTGTTTCAAATGCAGACAGCTTTCACCATGAGATAGGTGCAGCCAAGCCATGACACAGCAGCATTTTAGGTGCAAAAGTAAGTTTAATTAAAAGCTTTGAAAGTGACACTGGAAGAGAAACCAGAGGGAATGAAGTTGCATAGGTCCAGTAGAAAATACTGCTAGGTGACTGTTGGTGCCTTGACAGGTCTGCGCATCTCTCGTGATCTCCTAAGTACTTGTGGCACTTTTAAAATGGCACAAAACTCACTGGTATGCTTTTGAGACTCCTACCTGCTCTCATTACCCATCTCTTGTTCTTACCCATGCTCAGAGAAAAAGCTTTCTCTCTGCTCCTCTCCAACTTATCACAACTTTTTTCAGTCCCAAGGTCATTAAATGAAAGCTAGCTGTCCTAAATATTGAATTATAAACCTGTTCTGCTGGCTCTGTCTTCAGCTGCTGCTCCAGGGTGGCCTCGGCGCTCTTGCTAAAACAGAAATAGTTGGCAATAATCCAACCAAAGTCACTGCAGGTGGCATCACAGGAGCTGGCACCCGTCCGCTCCCAGAGCATGCCTCCTCTGCCAGCAGGCACCATGATGGCCCCAGTGCCCTCCACCCCTTCGAAACACCTCCACTCTCGAGCATTTGAAAAACACATAATAAACATTACTGTGTAAGCACTGTCAACCAGCTTCCTTCTGCCTCAAGATCAGCTTGCACAGTATTGAAAATATTTTGAGGTAATTTCACCAAAACAACATGTTTAATTGGTTCAGCCATTTTGGTGTGTTGGTTTCAGCACAATTGCTCTCCCTTATTCCAGTTATTCATGACAGTGACACGATTTTTGGAGATAAAAGGTTCTCAATCACGGTTTATTAGGTAGGCAAGCGCAATCAAAGAGCAGCTGTCGTCAGGGAAAATGAAGCACAAAGCCTGCCTGGTGGGGAATGCAAATGAAGCGAGCCACATGTATGAAATACAGGCACCGTCGTATCAGACATGAAATAGCACCTCCCCACCTGCGCGCGCTGCTTCTTCCCCAGCGCTCAACCCGCAGACACCAGTGCAAGGGAAGTTGTCCCGCATGTGGCTCTTTCCCCATGTGCTCTCTGGTGGCTGAACGGTTGCTAGCCCCAGAAGCTAAGGACAGGTTTGCTGTCAGAGCAGATACAGGATAAAAGATAAAAGCATTCTTCAGCAATCTTGAAGTTAAAAGCAAGTCACAAGAGTGCCAGGATAAGCCAGCCCTGATGCGTTGAATAGATGATGTCCATTCCGTTGCCAAACTCTCCCTCCTGACACTGCCCACACGTGTGCAGGGAAGCAGTGCTCTTCAGCTTCCCCTGAGCTGCCTCCTTTCACCCCTTCTTGTCCGCTTTGCCAGCACTGGCTGGGCACAGACTCTGTCTTTTATACCTTTGCAATAGTTGAGCCTGAGAAACTGCCCTCCACCTGTAAGGACAACACTTGTACAGCACGGTATGCACTTTTCCCACAATTCCAGCTTTCCTTGCACTGCATACGTATAATTCATCTTTCCAGGAACCTTAATACCTGGGACATACAAGCATGAACTATTTTTATGAAGGATTATTAATTAGGCTTTCTTTACTCTTGATATCGCAAGAAATGAATTGGATCCAAGCACACACTCATGTGCCAGTTTTGATTTTAATTTCTTTAGTGCTTGTCAGGACTCAGGTTTTCCTTTGAAGTTTCATGTTCCCCTCCATTGAACTTGTTCCTTATGTTTTTTACTGGAATATTTATCTTCCTCAATTCATGTCAGCTTTCTTTGACTGCTCCTAGCATCAATAAGTGCCCATCCCCCCATAAAGACTATGCATTTGCTCTTTGATTATGGCTTTTCCCCTGTCTTACAGACAGAAAGCTGAAATGTTTGCTCAGTTTGGCCGCTCTCTTTGCCCAAATAAACCTGGCCAATGAAAATGAAACGAAAATGCCCGCAGATGTCCCTTGTCCCTGAAAATCTTGCAGGGATACAGAAGAAAGGACAGCAAGGGAATTGGGGTCTGGTTAATACAAAAGATATTTCCAGCCCCTCCTCAGAAAGGGCTCTACCCTGCAAACCCTTGCACCCCTTCCAGTAGCACAGCTGTGCAGGCAAAGCTACCATGATCCATCATCCAAGGATGCCCAGGTGGGTAATGCAATGCCAGCGGGTACTTCTATGCAGATTGCTTGGAAAAAGGTCAGTAGGATCTGCAGTACTGACAAGCCATTGGATTGTGGCACTTCATCACATTTTTACAGCTATCCCAATGCTTTTGATCTTTTATTAGCATTTTAATGAGTGGCAATGATGCAAACACAGGCAAATTCACAGGTGTTCCGCAGGACTTTTTTATCTGCATTCTTTTATAGAACTAGCCTTTAATCCTGATGTCTTTGTGATATCCACAATGTACGTATTTCCTGAGGCCATAAGAGACTGAGCTGGCAGCAGCCAGTCTTTCGCATGAGATACCTACTGCTTACTATTTCCATCCGAGCTCAAGGTACCACAGCAGGAGCTTTCCTGTGGTAGAGCAGCAGCCCATGCCAGCTTTCACTTGGTGCTGCTGGGCATTATTTAGAAGAAAATGAAGAGTATATTGTGCACGTCAAACAAAGGTCATGTTCAAGCTTTGTTCACTGGCCCACATGCCAAAGGCTACCACCATTGCTAGCCCGTAAGTTTCAGGCAGGAGGCACAGCTAAATCATAGCAGTCTGAGGTGGGACATAGCTCTCACTCCAGAGCCAAGTGTTGTGAACTTGTGTGGATGCCTAAAAGTTAGGTGCCTGTAACCGCAGGGCAAAGCAAAAACGTACTCGGGGCCCTAAAAGGTCAGCAGAGACTACGTGATATCAAACCCCAGCTGGGATGAAAGTGCGACTCAGATTCCAAATCTTTTTTTCTCCTAACATTTAGTAGGACTGGCTCTGTCCCTGGTTCCTAATTCATTGCAAAGTAAATCAGTGTCACAGCTAAAACTCAGAGAAATGAAATGTCATGTGTGCTTTGCACAGCAAAAAAGCTCCCAGGTTCTGCTCCAACTTGCCTGCTTTCCACGGGCAGCCCGTTACGGGAGGTTTCCACCTCGCCGTTCACCCTTCTATCACCACCGCTTATTTCAAGACAAACAAGCGTCACTTTGGTGAACAGCACAATCCGTATCTTCGTTGCTTTTCTAACCGCTGCAATGTATCAGGCAGACTGTTACAGTGCTATCATTTATGGTACTATTACTCTTCTCTTAAGCTTTTTTTTCAGCGTTCTCAACATAAATCTCTGTAGCCAATGCTTTTAGAGTGAGGTCTAATAAAATGCTGGAGATCTCAAGGTTTTGCAAACACTGTCTCTGCCAGAGGTGTTTGGGATTTTTTTTAGGATCTGATTCACTTTAAGAATAGAAAAGTACTTTACCACCTAATTTCAGGCAGATGTGAGCATCCACCACCCTCTTCTTGCTACAGTAAAGGGTGTTGTATTAGAGCGTTTCTTGTAGTAATTGCTAATGATGTCTCTGTGGCTGGCATGTATAATTAGTTACATTTTATTAATGCTAAGAATATTGTGAGATACAGTGTTTGGGGATGAGAAAGTGGCAAAAAACTGAAAACCTCAAAGAATTATTGGTCATTAACGCTCTAATAATGAGAGAATTCTGGATTTGCTAATGATTCACAGTGAAACGTAGATGTGTTATTTTCACAGTTGGGTATTGAAAAATACTGATCGCCTGTTACGGAATTCAGCAGCAGCTGAAAGCATCAGCTTCTCATCAGGGTGACAACAGAAGTTGTCCACGTGCCATTTGCAAGTCAGAATGGCAATTTCAGTAAGGCATTGCTTTATTTCTCCCTTTTTATCTTGTCAGGAAGTACTTACCTCACAAATGTTGCATCATCCAAATTCTCAGGAACACTTTTCCTCTTTTTGGACAACTTAATTTATTCATCTATTTATTTTTATTGAGGTCAAAGAAATGGAAATTGAAATAACCAAGATCCAAAGCAGTGAGAGGATAGATTATTGTCACTGAAGCTGTATGGAAGAGGACAGCCCATATCTCAGAGGGTTGTTGGCCTCATTTAGGCAGGCTGATTGTGAGGGTGCTCAGAGGATGCTGTGGAAAAATGACTGCCAGGTTTCAGGCCAGTCTGACATGGGGATGGCGGTGACAAAGCGTGCTGGCGCAAGGAGATGGCCGAGGGAGTGAAAGGTGGGAGGAAGCCAATAAAGGAGGCAAAACCATGAGTGTGAACGAAGAAGACTGCTGTCCGGTGGAGAGGATAACAGATACCAGCCCATACTGATACGTTGAGGACTTAGACAGAAGAGCTGACTCCTGCCAAGCCCAGCACCCAGCCCCTCTCAGAGCCCGTGTCCTTTCACAGCCACCAGCAATCATGGGCCCTGATCTGTCAGAGCCTCCCACCTTGCCTCGTCCCTTGCATGCACGCAGAACTAGAGGAAGAGACACTGGTAGATTTTTATGCTGAATTTTTACTTATTTGTAGGTATTTTATACTTATTTTCCACAGGTGCAATACTTAAATTTCCGGTGTACGTCGTTGCAGCAGCATAGCAATATTGCTCTAACACCTGTGCTTAATTATTTTCACAGGCTCATGACTGGATGGTCATTGTGGAAAACCGGATTCAATCAGCAGGGATTGACTGCACTGTTCTATATAAAGCCTTTTAAGGCAGCTGTTTCCATGGTATTTAAGCATTAAATACAGTAAATGAGATTCCAGCAGCTCCTTGCAAGGGTGCTGGGCAGTCACTGCAGTTAGGGGTTGAAAACACACAGGGACTGTCATTCAGATGATGCTCAAAACTTGATAAGGCTAATAGAAGACAAATGCTAGTAAATCCATGATGGTTTTGCGCATGATCCAGCACTAAAATCTGTTTAGTCTATGTATATGTCCAGACACATTTCACTGAACTCCAAAACTCTCTGTGGGCAACTTTTTACACTTGGATATATCTGCCTATCCTTTGAGCAACCTGCATAAAATATTTCCCCCTTCTTCCCTTCCTTCTGTTGATGATTTTATTCTATGTTAGAAGCATCTTTTAACAAAATGTTAAGTGATGTTGTTGCTACTACTGCAAATTGATATATGTGCTATAACGCAAACAGCCTGTGGGACAATCACTGTGCTTCTGACTACATTTTAAAGGCATCACAGTGATTGTTAAGTAGGCCATTATGGATGTTCAAATTTTTAAAATGTATTGATTTAAATTATGTATGTTAATGCACCTATCAACATTACAAATGTAGTTTGCAGCAAACTACTTATAATATATGAATGATAAGCCATAAATAATAACTATGGCTGTAAATTAAATTACTTGATTATGCTGCAAAGATGCATTCTAATTTGGAACAGAAAATTACTTTGAAGTGATTTCAGCAGCTGATAATGCTTTTAGAGTAGCAGAGCTTTATGAGCCATAGTCATCTTTAACTCAAGCATCGAACTTTCTGACGGATTTTGCCCACTAACCTGGTTTGTTGGGTATTGCTACACTCTGACTGCAATGGATGGGTCAGACTGACAAAATAATGAGTGAAGACATCTGTTAACCAAAATATGGAAGTGCTTTAAATCAAAGGCATGAATGCTTTTCTGATAGAAAGTGAACAACCTTGGGTGGGGTATCAGCAGGAGCTAAGCTCTTAGAAGTGTTGAGACCCGTTTTCTCTAAAGGAGTTACAGATACCTTGGTCATTTTGAATATACACAAAGAAATAATGGTATTATTAAAAAAAACCAAACCAAACCTATAGCAGAATTTAATATGAGGTTCTGAAATAGAAGATGAGCATAAATGCAGTGCTTAAGCACTACTCCCATCACGTCTTACATTGCTGGTATTGTAGATTAGATTCTGGATGAATTTCAATAGATAGAATCACCAAAAATAACTTATCAAAAATTCTGTATCCAAAAGCTGCTTTGATAGTCTGCATGTACCTAAATGGAAAGGGATGAGGTTGTGGGAAAGTACTGGAGAGCCTGTGTTCAAGGAGCAGTGAGCCTTTTCCGTATATCCTAAGTGAAGCACTGCACCTGCCTCAAAATCAGAGGGTAAAAACCGGGGATTGTTAAGGCACATGGTAACTGCTCAATGTTCACCTGGAGCTCAGGGCTGTGGTAGCACTGCTGTATATCCATAAGGGGACTCCTTCTCAAACCTCCTTGGCCCTGAGGACTCCCTAGATACTTGCTGGGGCATGGTGATCCCTTGGGGACTGTTTCATGGTGTGACAGTGTTGTTTGTAATTTGTGAGCTTCTCCTTTAGAGTCAGCACTAACACACAGTAGTCAAGGGCAAACCAGCAATGATTTATCTGGGCTGGATGAGCAATCAGACCTCTCATTACAAAGTGACAACAAAGAGACACTAATAACAAAATATAAAAACAATCCCAGTTTAAGAACTGTGGCTACTTTTAGTTGTGTTGTGCATTTATTTTTTTTTTCTAATCCAGTATCTCTCAATGTCCCAGCTATTACAACTGGGGTTTGGGGCCCACCTCTTCCTTCTGAATTCTGCCACTAGATCTGAACTTGGGCATTTCTTGCTCTGACACCAATTACCAGGCACTTTGGGTATGGGTTGGGGTTTTTTCCCCTTTACTCTAGTAAATGCAAATGCTGGAAGATGGTGTGATCATGCATGACAAGATGCTGAAGCATTCAACAGTGTTTGATCTCTCAGCCTGATGTTATAAGCCATTCAACATCAAGATTTGTATTTTTAATTATATTTGGATTTCTCCTCTGCAGGATCTGGTTGGGCAACATTGGTTCTACAAAGGAACAAATCAGAAATTTGGAAAGCTTCATCAGTTAACCGTTTGTAGGTTCTAGTTTTGGCAGTTAAGAGCATACGGGCAAGGTGCAGAAACATCTCATGTGAGAGGAGGGAATGTGCAGCATGAACATATCTCCATACAGCACTGGATTGCCTTCCTGATCCTTCGTCCTCACCAGCTCCCCAGCTTCATGCCCTTCCTCCTTCAGGGAAAGCTCCCCAGGGTTCTTCTATCCCATGAGGAGGGTAAGGAGGAGAAAGTCCCTACAGTCCTGATCCCCTTCTACAGCAACACAGGCACCTTTCCTCTCACTACCTCCTGCCGTGCCCTGTGGAAACTTTGGTATTCACCTTCACTATGGGATGAAAGAGATTAAAGAAGCAGAATGGATATGGATACCTTAGGATACAACCTGTAGGTGTAGCCCTGTGGTACCGTCAGGGTCTTCATCTGCTTTCTCAGCTGCCATTGCAATTATATCACAGACACTGGTGGCCCCCACAGCCAACCTGGTGTCCTGAGATTCCCCTCAAAAAAGCAGCAGTATTTCAGGTAGCGCTTTCAGAGGAGAGCTCTGCCAGATGTCTCAATGAAGGTCCTCACTCTCAACACTCCCAAGGTGCAGTCCCACACATCACTGGTTGAAGTGTTTTCCAGTGAGATTCTAGTGCAAGCATCCCAAATCTGTGCTCATTTTTTATTCTGCTTCTGGGACACAATAGCACCACTTCCCTGTCATGCCCTGCAAAATCTGTGTTTTTTAATGCAGTTTATCAGAATAATGATGGGAGTGAGGAAAATAAAGATTTCAAATCCACATTCAAGAAGATGTTTATCAAATATATGTACCTACTAATTTTGCCTCACTGTTTCATTTCGTTTGAATCATACCACTTTTACTAGAAACTTTTATCAGCCATTCCTGGAGATCAGACATTGAGATCTCCTGGGAGAGTGTGTTCTAAGTCTCACTCAGCTGCTGAATGATGCAAATTATAGAAATATTGCAAATTACTCTTAATATCAACAGCCAGAGCTGCATAAGCTGGACATTGCAGATTTTCCTTATGTCAGCTGTCAGCCTTTTAGATGCCCTACAACCCACTTGCTCTACATTGCCTCTATTGCTCTACACTGCAATATTATATATTTTATCTCTAAGAAATGTGTTGCAGAGAAACTACTAAAACAATGTTTCAGAAACTTCGGTTTCAGCAGCTTTCCATGATGAAATTTTTACTGTGGAACTGGTGTCTTGCCTGTGTTGTTTGAGATCTGGAGGTAAATTATGTTGTTATAATGAAATCCCTAGTCTGTCAGACTGATGATGGGTTGGGGAGAGCAGATTTCAGATCTGCGTTGACATAGATGAAGACAGTTATGAGATCTGCAGTGACTAATACTGCCTCAGCCTCTCTTCATTTCATTTGAATCATGTCAATCGCACTGTGCCACAGAAAGCTCCAAGAAATGTCATGGAGGAACATTTTTCTCCCTCTTTGAAATACATCACCCTAAAGTCCATTATCTTGGGGCATTCCAGGAACCTAAGAGAATGCCGAATCCAAAATCTCACTTGTTTTGCTGTTATGCATAAGTGACACCTCTCGCCTGGCAGGGACACCAGTAGTGCCTGTCCCTGGCCCAGGATTGAGGTCTCTTGGGTAAGGGCAAGCTTGGCTGGGAGAGGAGGTCACGGCCACACAGCAGGTGGCGCCTATGTTTACAAAGCAGCTTTTAAATCTAAATCTAAGCAGCTTTGTAACCTAAATTAGATCTCTAAATTACCTAAATCTAGATATCAGGTGTCTAAGTTTTAGATACAGAGAAATATATACAAAGACTTTTACATTATTTAATTAGCATTTATATTTAAAATGTCCACTGATTGATATTTCCCATATTCCTTTCTCATGTCAGTATTTTATTAGTGTATTTGAAAGTGTGTTTTAAAAACAAGATAACTACACTTTGTCTTGGTTACTTTCTTAGGAATTGAATGATGTCACTGTTCTCTTCTCCGTGACTTCAAAGATCGATATTGATCAATACTGATCAACAAATTGTGTTTTTCTCTTACTATTTCCTATAAACTGATTAAGAGCCAGTTTAATCCAATAGCTGTCAGCTGCTAATGTGTTACACCTTGACTCATTCTGATAGCCTAATTTCCACCTGAAAAGATTCCAAATGGTAATATTATGGATCAAACAAGTATTATTTACATTAAAAAGATGCCTACTGAAACACGATAAAGAAAAGAAGAATTTCTGTCTTTTACGAAGTCAAAGATAATCTGTTCCTTTCTAAATAACCACAGCTTTTCCACTGCATTATGCAGAGGACTCATTCTCCGCATGGACTCTACCAAGCCTCCTACAACTACCTCGGTCTTGGTTATCTGGTTTTATTTTTGCAGTTTGAAAGGGAACATCTCGCTGGAAACATTGAAAACCAAAACACTAAAAGGACACACATACTTCTTGTTGTCAAAATGATACAACTTTCTAATGGTCAGTCAAGCAGTCAGGACCTAAGACAAAGATAGTCCATCCTTTAAGAGATGAGCTTTATGGGATACACGTACAGCTATGCCAAAGGACCATCAGGAGTCACAAGAACCTGGAGTTTCTGTCCCTGAGGTGTGTGCAGATTTGGATCCTGCAACTTAAAAGAGTTCACAAGCCCAAAGCTTCCACTGGATCACTGGATTTGTTCTTTGCCAGGTTCCTTGTCTAAGGATGGTAACCCCTCCACTCACCTCAGAAGCTGCTTGTCCAGCCCTAGCTTCAGTGTTCCTTCCTTTCTCCTCCTGCTTTTGGAAATCTTCAATCTCTAAATGAAAGCTACCCTTCTCATTTCTCTGGGAGGATCAGACTGGTTGACCTACCACATCACTAGCCTTACTCTATGCCAAAATATGGATTCCTTATTTTAAAAAGTGATCTCTTTAAGAATAATGACGTATTCTATTACTGACCTTTACTGGAGTCAAACAGGCTACATCCACATTGTGCAATGGCTGAAGCTCCCAGGCTCTGCTTGAGGCTAATTTCGACACACATCTACTTTCCTTATCTAAACTAATGTTCTTGGAGCAGAGTCTGATGCAATTTGATGGTATTCCCAGGCGCAACTATTACAGAAAACACCTTTGCAGTGAAAGTGAGACAACATTTGAGCCTAAATCATGCTCTAAATGCAACTCACCTCAACACAGAGATGCATGATGAATACTTGGGAGAGTTTCTCTGTGAGGAGTCATTAATAGACAGAGATAGTATGGGAAATAATAATTTCCCTATTTATTTCCCCGCTAAAGTTTCCCTTTTCAGACAATACAAGATCTAGGACATAGTTAATGAACTGATCAGCCAGAAGGCTTAAAACAGAAGTATTTATTTACACAGTGTAATTATTCAGTGGAATATGTTGCACAAAATTTTTGGAGGCCAAAATAAAAATAGTTTTTAAAAGCTATTGGATGAATTAATGGGAAAAAATGCCCCTCTCTCTCTTAAACACTGTGATCTGCTACCATCTGAGTCAGAAAATTCCTATGCCATGGATTGCAAGCAGCTTGGAAGACATACCATACTTGGAAGAAAAGTATCATTGCATGCTTCCTGTGTTATTCTGTATTTCTTCCTTCAGCATTTGCTGTTGGCCCATGTGGATGGGATAAGACCAACCTGTTGTCTGAATATGGCTATTTTCAAGTATGGATAGATTTTTTAGAAAGACCTTAAACTACAGGGATTAGTAAAGACACTAAAGAAGTGAAGCTTTTTGTTTTTAAAGACATGGATGCAAGGATATGAAATATAGTATAGTGTGAAACCCTTATCTTCGTAAAATATGAAAAGAATGCAAATTGGAGCTTAAGCAAACGTAAACTACCCTTAATGTCTTTGAAGATTGTGGATAGGTAGTTTTCAGTTGTACCTGTACAGCATGGACCCCATGCAGCCATGACATAATTAGTAATGTATTTGCTTAATGAGTTGACCTTGCTGAACTGCCAAAACGCTAAGTATTGAGCAAGTAAACTAAAAGCCTAAGGAAACTTGCGGATTCTACATTAATGTACTGCCTTTCTGTAGCCTAGGTCCTGCATTCCAACCCCAACAACCCCAGTGGAGGAATTTCATTATACTCAATGAGAATTTCATAATTTTGGATGAATTATCTTTAAATGATGTCCTTTGACACTGACTTATAACATGAAAAATAGTTGGATATCTAAAGTAACCTCAGTAATCATTAATTTTCTAAATGAAGGTTGGAAGGGCAGTTTCAGATCAATTTTTTTCCTTTATCCTAATTTTCCGGTATTAATCAGCCTGTCCTTTGGCTCAACTGCATGGGCATTAAGAGTATCATGTTACCATTGCAAATAAATACAGCAATAAATTAAAAAAAATCTATTCCACATACATCGTATAAGACTCTTTTCTTGGTCAATTATTTCAACAGCACAATAGAACTTGACTCCCAAGTGGCTGTCAAAAATTATTCTACATGAGGAAAGTTTATTAAATATTTTTCTTAATTCTTTGCCCTTAAGATACAGCATTTGAAATCTGCAGTACTGAGTGCACTCCTGGTAATTCACATATTTATGTAACTCATTTTAAGGGTTCACTGTTTGACTCCACTATCTAAAAATGACAGCAAATCTCTTATTATGGACTATCCATTTGCTAAGCCTCCTGAAGCGTTTCTCTATGTCTCTTAAAATTCTATTTTACCCAGCTCTCTGTTCTTCTGTCTCCGGGAAGAACCAAATGGATTAAAAATGTGGCTTTTAAAATAGGTGTCTAACCAGCTGCTGTGTTATGTCTTTTTTTCTATAACAGAGAGAAAAAACATCGCAGTTTGAGTTAGAGGCAAGTTATGAAATCCCTGATGTGCAACAACTGTGGCCTAGACAAGTTGAACAGTTTGCCTGGTCACAAGACAGACAGCGTAAAAGAGGAATAGCAGTGAAATTATCAGCTGGTGAAGCAGAACTTTCAGCTAAGAGGAAAGACCTCTTAAAGAACACTGTAGCCACCCCAAGGCTTGACTAAAAAGACTAATAATATGTTCTAACTGCTTTTTATTTATTGTATTAAACCTATTCAGCAGCAACAGATTGTCTGACCTGTGCATGAGATTAGTTTCCAATGAAGCTGTTATATTTCAGACTCCTAAAAAGCAAAAACCACTTGACATTTGGGAGATAAGGGCAACAAATACATTACAAAATTTAATTAATTCAATAGAAGTAAGGGTTCAACTAAAGGTGAAAAATAATCATGTTATAAATGTCAATGGGTAGTATAGGCTATTACAATATTTCTTTACTCCTGCTTTTACTAGGGTACCATTGCTGTTTTCAATTGGGTTGCACCAGAGTAAAACTGGAAAACAGAGTGCTTAGGCTGCTTTCATTTATAATAGGATATAAATTATTTGGAGCTGAAATTCCATTAGTTTAACGGCACAGTGTCAAAAAAGTTTAAGCTACATCCATGAAAAATATAGATTTTTCTAACTATGTACAAGTGTTAGTGCTTTTATTCGAGTCTGTATTTGACACTATGTCAATAACAAATATGAAGAAAAAAGCACAGATTTCCTGGCGCTCAGAATCAAGCCCATCAATGCTACCAAACAATCGGACTCTAGTCTACCTCTGTAAAGCCGGTCTGATGCCCTCATGCCAGTCTAAGGTCAGTTTAACTCATGACCACATTGCACGAAGGCACTGAGATTGATAAATCATATTTTGTCCAGAAAATGTGGTTCTGATTGCAAATGGAAAATGTGCACACAACGCAGCTCCTGGAGTGTCTGAGCTGGCATCGTCACAGAGGACAAGGCAGCACAATTAAACCTGTATTTCACACGTTCCCTTCTTCTCCCAAAAGCAGATTGGATGGAAAGCTCTGAGCTGGCCTTGTCTTGCTGCAAACGCTCAGGCACACCAAGGTCGCACCTAACAGCAGCCAGGCAAGAGCAGCGGTGGGTAAACTCTTCCCTCTGCGGCCGGGGAGAGCCAAAGCTGCCCGTAACATGAGAAATTCTGAGAGGGATGGAAATTGAATCCAGATCTCCTGGACCGCTAGACTTCTCCATGCCTCATATTCATGTAAGTATCCTAACAACACAGGCATGTGATAGTTTTCAGGATTTAGCACAAACCACCGCTGCATCCAGAAGCGAGAAGTATCTCCCAAGTGCAGAGCGGGCACCTCAGAGAGGGGGCAGGTGGCCAGGTCTGGCTGCTGTTAGCAGCTGGAAACCACTCTCTCACACACACAAATACTTCTTCTTTTGTGCCGTTCAATTCGTTCTCAGCATTTTACCAGATTTGTAAATTACTTTCTTCAGCACTTATTCAGAGCAATTTTTCCACCTAAACCACCTTAAACTATAGAAAATTTTTCTCTCTCAGTGGCAGTGGCATCAAACCAAGATGTTGACCATCCAAGAGAAAACAATATAGTTTCTGAAAGCAAACTGAGAGAAAAGTGCGTGTGGTGGGGGAGGGCAGCAAGGGGACGATCAGTGCCTATAAATACTTGTATATAAATACAGGAAAAATAAAGACACGCAGTGAGAGATCTGCTTTCTGTTACTTTTCACAGCCTGTATAGGAGAAACGTAAGATATACATAGAAACACTTGTGGTGATTTTGGTTGGCTTCCATTCGGTCCGTGAGGTATACAGAAATTATTTCATCATGGGATGGTTCGCTCTTGCACGCTGTCAGACACAGAGAAAGTCTGCACTGCTACTGCCAATGCTGCATCTGCTGCGGAGGCAGAAACCCCCAGCTTCCAGTGCCAGCTATCAAAACACTTTAAACCGTTCCAGATCTCAGGTGACCCGGCTAAGGGACATCTTTTCATCCCCAGTATCGTGGGCTTGGTACCAATGGCTGCAGAACATAAAAAGGAAAGGCTGAATGAACCACAGCATTTGTAGGGGAAGGCTGTGGAAAACACTGCAAGGAGGGAAGGAAGCATCTCCTTCCTCCCAGCCATAGTCAACGGCTATTTGCATTATTGCATTTGCCGACTTCTTTAAAAATAGCTAATGCTAGGCATGGCTGATCTAAGTAAAAAATTATTATTTTTACCACTAAGAGTATACGTAAACACTTCCCTCTTCATGCTCAGCTTTGGCAAAACACAGTCAGAAGTGTAATTTTGATAACAGATACGATCGTCTTTTGCTTGGCTTCGTTTGTTGTCACTCCATTTCCACCTGTAAAACCGTGTGGGCTGTAACCATTACTGTGTCAAGTGAATTTTGCTTTGGTTTTAACAGCTTAAAGAATGGCAAATGCTGTGAATTACACTGCAATTGCTAAAGCATCAGACACTGACAACGCATTTTGCTTTCCCTTTGTAAAGAGGACATGGTTGGTAACTGGAAGGCTTGGGTAAGGATATCTTCAGTATCTCCCCACAGCAGCAAGCAGGTATCCTATTTATTCAAGTTCAGAACAGTCTGAATAATGTCCAGCTTCCAGGACTGGGCAGCCCACATCTCTTCTCCACCTTTTATGCCAATGCTTAGCACGTGAGAGGTGAGCAGGAGAACTCTGCAGTGATGCTAAGAGGCTCTGAGTAAAAAACCAGTCCGAAATATAATCTGTACTTAAATAGCTCCAGTGGGATATTTCACGTAGCATTAAAAAAAGAGAAGGGTAAGTAATTCCACATGCTACTCAGTTTTCACAGAGCAGCACCGCAGTCACCACTTCCTATGTTGCAGCATGAAGACGTCGGCCCTCCTAGAGCCATTTGAGTAATGCGCAAAAAGGCCTACATCAGGAATTAGGGTAAGAGGTTTTCTACTGACATACTTTCTGAAACCTTCAGGAACTGCTAGTAAAAGAGAAGTTAGTTGATTTTTTTAAGGGGAGCTGTAAATGGAATTGCTGTCTTCCTTCTCACAGCCGAGGAGGCTCAGAAACACATGGACAAACGAGCATTTGTCTGTAAATAAAATCCTGACAAGCCTGACTGGAAATTAAGCCAGCAATGACAATATGGCTTACCAGGTCCTGTCCCTGTATCTTCATGACTTTTCCTGGTTTGCAGGACACCAAGCACGACACTAATGGCCAAATGCTGGTTACTTCCTAAGGGAATTTATTCCAACGGGCTGTGTAACCCAACAACATTTTAGCATTTGCTTTAGTCCAACCAATTTCTATACCTAGAACAAACCTAGATGGACTTCCTAACTCCAGCAGGAAAACCACATCTGTCTTTAAAAAGAATAACCAGTTGTACAATTTAACAGTGTTCTGCTAAAAATATTCCAGCTAATAGAATATCCCCTCATTGCTACAGAAGCTACAATGCTCCTGCATCCTTCAACATGTCTTAACTAAATGACAGCTATGATTAATTAAGGCAAAATAGCACTGGGTAGGACGGTCACCTTCAGTACAATTAAAAAGAAATGTTCCGGTACAAAAGCAGAATCATGCTATTCCTGTCCTCCCAAGCTGTGCTGCCAGTATTGGCTGACAGGTTAATAAAAGCATTTCTAAACAGTGGTAAGAAATCAGCCATGTGATTCAAGAATTCTGTTCCTCAGTTAACTTATTATTCAGCTACTGAAAACTTCATTTTCCCATCTGTGAGATGCCAAAATCCAATAAAAACAGTATTAATATTTATGTTCTAAATAGAAAAGGCTTTCAAAGCACGTTCATAAAGTGGAAAATAAAAGCAGAAATTTATCCAAAACTTTCTGGCATTTCGCATATTTAAAAATTTTCAGCCTTGCTGCCAGGATTTGTTGGCTTAAGAGCAAGAGGTTATATTTTATAAAAGTTATTAATATGGGTGGACAGCGATTCAACTTTTATATCATTTGAATGATAAGTTTCTATTTTAAGGGTCAGTTAATTTTAACTACAGTTCATTCTGTTAAGAATACGGATTCCAAAATTGCCCACAGGTGAAAAAAAAATGTATTATTGGGGATCTTTTAAATGTTTCATGATGGTGGTGCTTACCTCCTATATAAAGAACATTCAGTAGAATATGTGTGCACATTGCACACGTCAGAGCTACCAGTAAAAATGATATGGACATGAAAATAATTTGTAACTAACAGTGAACTTTTTTCTTTCATACACGGGGACATGTTGTTGCTTGCTTTTGAAACTAGCAAAATCCAATAACTTACGTTAACAATACAAACTTGACAATCATTAGAAGTAGCTAATGGAAAATTAAATATTTTTTTTGTTTGAAACAATGTTTTAAGTCTTATGCATGGAATACTTTTCTTGCCTTGCAGCCTACCAATACTTCCCACTTTTCTGATCAGATATATGCTCAAAAATGGTCACATCCATATGCCCAACTGCTATGATTACACGTAGCGTCACTCTAACCGTCTGCATTTACCCAGTGAGAGAACACGCAAAAGCGCAGCAACTTCTATGCATTGTTTCCATTACATCACAGTAGTTTGCAGTTCAGGAGAGAAAGCTCATCTTTTAGGCAAGAAACGCAGGCCCAGTGTGGGAACTGACTCACACAACTCCCTGCAAGACAAGCATAACTGGCCTAAAATATTTGGATCCTTGAATTCAAGCATACCTGGCAACAGCAGCTCAAAAGCAGCGACGTGTACTTCTGCATGAAGGTTGACACTACTTTTTTCTCTTCGCATATTGGAAAAAAACCCCCCACCACCACACACAGCATAAGGCAGAAAAACCCCAACCCCTTGTTTACAGTTTCCATGTGCAGAAGTGCCTGCAGTAAGAAAATTCAGGGTGTTCTGAAAGTGATGAAATGATAAGAAGTAAGAGATTTCGTTCAGAAGGCTAATACAATTTCAAAGCTTAATTTTGATCTTAAATTGGGGAGGGAGGGAGTGGTGGTGCATGTGTGCCTGCCTCTCTCTAAGAGGGAACTAGAAGGATATTTGGTGTTAGTTTTTTACCATGGCTCCCAGTTAGTGATTCTCTGCTACCTTCTTGTAAAAAAGTACCTGCCATTTGTTCTTTATCTCAATTACTAAAGCTATTCTAATTTAACTTGTAGTGTACGTTATTCCATATAAACCCAACAATGAAGATGAGGAGAGTAATTTGTGTTTCTGCCCATTAAAAAAAAAAAAAAGAAAAAAATCATCTATGTCTGACCAGGGAACTAGGATAGTGAAAATAGTCTCTGAAATACGCATCCCTCCAAGAGTATCAGGCTCTGGGGACTGCAGCTGCTGCTTTTGAGGAAGGGGGAACATGCCATGGACTACAACAAATTCATTCCACAGTGGTGTATGTTGTTTATACATGGCACTCATTTTTTACTGCTGTGACTTGGCACCACCATGTGGCCACTTCGAGTTTAATCAATTTAAGTGACAATTTACACAGAAAAATGTTTGCAACAAATTAATTAGAATTTGCAAATTGTTTCAGACTGCTTTAGAAGGAGATGGTACATATCTTAAATATATGTTCACTAAATTCTGAACACATTGCCTTACAATTGTCCTTTTTTCCATTTTTTCGTGATCCTTAAATCAGAAGTTGGTAGGCTACAAAAGTTAAAGATATTTTCTGTGGCTGGTCTTAGTCCAAACTTTACCAAGAGCGTACAAAAATTACAATAATATTATAGACAACTATCCTCTTCCTTACTACAAGAGCTTTGGGAACAATTTGCAGGATTAAACAGGTCAGTATTTTCTGTTTTACATCAGAAATCCCACAGGATATAGAATTTCAGTAAATCTCCACACATACTGTTCACACAGTTTGATCCAAACAGGCAGGGTATGTATCAGGACAACTCATGTTAATCAGTTATTCCTTTTGCAAAGTTTCAGGGTCAAAATCAGAAGTAAGATATCGTGCAATGTAAATCTGTATTCTGATGTGTTTGCAGAATGGTTTTAGGTGGATATAAGAAAGTTTTACCATGTGTTAGCGTGTAAAAGGCCCACAGGTAGAAGTCTCCATACATTCAGGTTGCTCATACAGAGACACAACTTTATGCTCAGCAAAGGATTGCTCTCATGTACTTCAGAGCAGAATAATGAGAAACAGCAGCTTAACTTATAGGAATATATTTTTAGTATTTTTTGGAAAATATATACATCTAGAGTACTTTTAATAATGAAATACAGTTCATCTTTTTGAGTACAATAGTGCTAAATTTGGTTCTGCCATTTTTGTGATAAAATATAAGGTTTCAGCAGAAGTACTGTACTGATAGTCTTTAAAATATTTACAAGTTATATACAAATACAAAATTACATTACAAATCTTTTAATTGCAGTCAAAAAATAGTCTAAATATTTTGCAATAATCTGTACGCCCAGACAGGTATACTGTTTCTAAAAAGACTGCAATAAAAGCAAATGTAGTTTTTCAGATTCCCCATGCTGAGGTAATGCCCACTTCTTCTTTACATATTGAATGTCTATCTCTCCAGATTCTTTGGCCAGCACAATGCCTAACAATCCGTTTGTTTTTTCTGGTTCTCCCACAAGAGCCATAGTTACAACACTGAAATCAAAAGAACAAGGGAATAATTTTAATTGAGGCAAAATTAATAAAAATAGGTGTTTTCAAATGTGTTTTTAGCAGGTTACTTATAGTTTAACTAAATGATTCCTTTCTTCTGCTCATCACAGTATGATATTCCTCACTTTTTCAAATCCCAGCACGTTCCTCAGCTTTTCACCAATTGCAATCATTTAAGGTAAACATAACAGGCAATTCTTCCCTTGTCCACAGATTCCCTCATCAATTTCTAATCATGACTTAAAAATTATTTCCAGCTTCTAAAAATGAACTATTTTTACGGTATTTTCTAGCATAGTGTAGCAGCTTTAAAAACTGTCTTATTTTCTCCCCAAACTAGCAGCACTTTCCTGTAGTATACAAGGCTACAAGGAAAATTTCTAATTAGAGGGATATTCACCAAGACTAACTTAAGCCTAGGGAACAGAGAGTCTCCAGGTAAGGCTCTCATCAGGGAGAGAATCCTCAAGACTGTAATTCAGAAAGGCTCCATTAAACTCCTTTTCTGCATCGATCTCTGGGATACCCGGATCTCTACACTGACTACAGGAACAGTATTGTGAGTCTTGGTGAATACATGCTAGCCAAAAATATTCTTGTTTACTTTGTGGCAATGAACACAATATATTTCTTTATATTGGTAACCATACTATATACAAGCATTTTAAAATGCTGTTCAACATCTTGCCTAATTTTAGGGGTTGATCCTGATCCTGCAAAGCTATCTTTGAACTTAAGGAGTCCAGTGATTTTAGTGGGAACACAATTTTTCTCTTCATATAAACAGCAACTGCTCCATGTACAGACATCTGTTCTAACTGGTAACGCTATACCTGATTTTGATTTATACTAACATTATTTCTCCTTTATCAGACTGTAAAAAATAAGTCAATAAGGATAAACTAAAATTTAGCTCGCTATAGTCTCTTTCCACACCTCCAACAGTTTAAAAAACACATCAGAAAAGCAAATTCTAACGAACATTTAATGTCAATCAAAAAACCCCATCCAAACTCTAATCAAAATGAAGATGATGATAATATTAATATTTTGTTAAAAAAAAAAAAAAAGTAATGTACTTACTTCTCTGGTGGAACAGTCTGCTTTGCCACAGGCAACAAATCATTTTCCAGAAGATCCCAAATGTAAATATTAGATGATGCATCCAGCACAAAAAACACAGCAGGTCTTGTTAAAGCCCACTGCAGGGCAATAATTGGCTGGCCATTTGTGCTATCATTCCACTGCATGAGGGGATACTCTGATGTCATTTGGTGTAATCTAATACTTCCATCTGAACAGCCAACCTGTATCATAGTCAAAAACAAAATACTTCTGGGAACAAAACAAACTAAGCAGGATAAAAACTGCAATTCAATTCCTGAGAATATCAAGCATATAAATCAAATCAGTTATGTGTCTCAAGTGGTACATCTCCCATATCTCACCTTGCGGACTATCCAGATTTCAACTTTTAATGTAATTTTGAGTTCAAAAGCTGTAACTCTGTACTGACCATGCTAGAGTAATCTAATCCTCTAGTCCTAGGATGAAGTCCTAATTTCCTACTTAAAAAAAAAAGTTCTCAAACTATCAACTTCATTACTACTGTAATCCAGCACAATTCCACATTAGTCTGAATCGCAGCGAGGTCTGAGCCTAGAGACCAATTCAGATGGCTACTTAGTGACACATGTCATCTGTAAAACCAAGAATACCTTTCAGTAGGACAGGCTGTGCTTAACAGTGGAATAATATTAAACTGATTCATAATGAACAACCAAATCCAAAGACAGGCAGATACCACGGCTTCCAGATGTTTTCTTCTAAACTTTGTCTTGCCTAGTACATTTACAAGTTTCCTCTAATCCAGGTACTAATAAAACAATTCTATGAAAACAGAAAATAACTTATTACACTGGGCCACCTCTGTATCAGGAAGACTTGCTAGAATTTTCAAAATTATGACTTTTTACCCTGACTTTGCAAATTGTGCTTACATTTAAAAGGACTATGCAGATACAAACTTGTAGAAGTCAGTATTACTAAATAAATGCATTTGGGGAAAAGGTAAGAACATCCACAATGGTAAAAGAAAGCTCTGACTGCACAGTGGTGACACAAAATACATATACTGTAGCCAAACACATTAATTTTATACCTTAGGCAATCCCAATGAAGTCATGTAAATCATGGCAAATTTAGAAAGAAAGCATTTTTAAGAGCGGATCAAGTACAAATGTGAGGATAAGCAGATGGAAAATCCTACCAAAGTCAGATTCAACTTGGATTGAATGAACTTTCACAAGGGAGACAAATAAAAACACTGAGTGTGTCGATATGAACTGCCAAGGGCAGATTTGAACACACGTGACCACCCAGTACGCTGCCAGGCATACCCCAAGGGTATGCCTGATGTGGAGAGGAAAGGAACGCAGGCAATGCCCAGAGCCGCCCCACAGACCTTTATTTCACAGCAATACAAATATTTTGTCTCCAAAATTATTTTGTCACTAAGAGATATATGATAAGAGTGAGAAACAGCTGAGGCTTCATTAACAGCAGAAGACCAGCTTGCAATGCTGAATTTCAGTAAAAACAAAGTGTAAGTGATAAGGCTGAAGTGAGATTGCCACTTGTTCCCGTGAGCCAGATGGTCTACCTTTTACATAAGCAAAGTTTGAACACCAGGACACAAGATTTGTGGTCACCCTTCACGGCAGATTGGAATTAGTGAGGTAAATCAGCTATCACACCTAGTTAGATATATCAAATTAGAAATCCTTCCTCGGCAAGTAATTAAAAAAAATGAAACTTGTATTATATTAAAATGTTTTCATACCAAAAATAGTGGCTTTCCAAAAGGGAAGAAGTCAATTGCATTCGTGCTTGTTGATCTCAGTCTGCTCTCCTGGGGTCTGAATAGCTTTGGAAGAACTCTTAAATCATGTCTCGTACCATGGCCTACCAGCCCCTACGAACAATATAAAGAAAATTAATTAAACAAAACAAAATTGGCATTGTCAGTATCACAAGAAAAAGTTAAATAATTCACAGAGCTGCTACCTTAAAAGATCCTTAATAGCTAACAAATTTTAAAAGCTAACAGATTTTAATAATAGTCTCAAATTACAATTTTTTTGTATAGTCTATCGGTAAAATTCTAAGTAAATGGGGCAGCTTCCAAAACAAAAAGTAACAATGAGATGAATTTCAGCACATTACTCACAATGTTTGTTCCAACAATGAAATGATTAGGATTAGAAGACAGAAATTTAATAGACAGTGTCTGGGGCATTCTCTGGCGCACATCCTTTGGGAAAAGGCTAGGTAAAACATAAAGGTAAAAGATGACATAAATACAGGAAGTTGTCTCCTGAAGCTATGCAAGTACATACAGAAATTCTTGATCTAAAACATCTATGGCTAGCTCTAGGAAGAAGTGTATTTTAAAAAAAATCCAAAGAACTAATGAAAATACTGTTAAATATATCTTACATAACAGCAAATTAATAAAATATAGGAAAAATTAGCTTTGTGAGATACACATGTAAAATCTAAATGCCCTTGTTTTCTCACCTGTTATTCAGTTCCATAGTAGAGCTATGTACTAGCTTCACTTTCCCTCCAGGAATTAAACCTAAAATTATATAAAATAATTATTTAAACTGATTTAAGCACTTTCCATTAAGAAAGCGCTATCATTAAATTAAAGCCTAAGCTAATAAGTAAAAGGATACTTCAGAGTTTAGTCTTTTATTGTAGATATAGCTTTTGATATCTAAGAATCTTATATCATTCAGAACTATTTACTTCAGAATTCAAATCTGAGGAGTTGTAATCTTTGACAGAAATCAAAGAAAGAGGACAGAGAAAGGGAAACATGATTATATGTTTGTTTTAGTTTTACAGTATGCATATAACATCCTGTAATATCACTCTATAAAACCCAATTCTATCAATGGTGAAAGTGCAAATTTATGCCACTTGGATCTTTGAGAGTGAATTATAGTAACGAGAGAATGTAATAATGCTTCCATAAAGTTGGTCTATGTTACTTGTTAGTAGAGAATAACATGAATTATTTAAATCCTTCAAATACAATATTTTTTTGAAAAGGAAAAAAAATGAATGCTGGTGGCAGTAAGACTGTGTCAACACGTGACTTTAGCTTTAAAACGTACCTCTCCCCTGACGTAAACCCAGCTTTAGCAGCTTAATACAGTCAGATATTGCACACAAGCTTATAAATTAGAAAACTGATCAAAAATTCTAGTTTGTTAGCATTACTTCATTGTTTATACGTGTATTTTTAAATGTATCAGGATTTTAACCACAGCCTTTTCAGTTAGGTAAGTAAGTCTAAACTTGTTCAAAGAACAAAAAAAAAAAAAAAAAAGTCATTTTCTTCAATTACATAACTCAAAAAGGCCTGAACGGATTTTGTTCTTTACTTTTTTCATGGAAACTTTTTTCTCACACTAAATTATATACCTTACCCAAAAGAGAACTTTCAGGACAATTATGAAAATGGAGATACAGGCAACAACAAAAGCACTATAACAAATTTCGTTAAAACTAAAGAAAGAACAGTAAGACCGAGAAGGACATAAAATCTCAAATTCTTTGAAAAAAAAGCTGTTGAGGATGCAGGAATCTGCTTTGATGTTATAAGAAATGTGGTTGTCTGTGGCAGCAATTACCAATACAGAATCAGCAGATGAGATTTAGATAGCAGTGAAAATGACTCTCATGATACCTAACCAATAACCCCAAGTATCAGATATATGTCCTATTCAGAATGAATTTCTTCCTCAGTAGTTTTGCCTTTTCCTAAACTGTTTTTTGTCATCACTGACTCCTCCTCTCACTTCTAACTTCACAATCTCAAAACTCAAGCACTTTATCTCTAATGTACAGTACTCACCTAAATCAGTTTGTGAACCAGCTAAATCCACTTTTTGTAATTCCACAACTACCTGAAAAGACAATATTTAACATTAATAAGCAATAAATAGTCACCAGACTTCAAAGGTTTTTAACTAGCAGTAATAATGTATGACATAACTCTAAAGGAACATTTTGATAGGTAGGTCTAACATTACAATGACTATAGGTAGATTCTCAATCCCCTGTCAATGTCTGCAATGCTAAAAATAGCTTCACATGCCTGCTGGATGTTCCCTGCTGGGAAGCAGAATACGGGAAGTTACATTCTACACTTAATCACTAGTTGGCATCTTGTTGGTTTGGTCTGTCACAAAAAAACCCCACCCTAAACCCCCAAATAAGAAATTGAGGAATTGTAACACATTTCCTGTGCTTTTCACTATTCATGAAATAGAAAGGGTAGATCATTTGGCCTGAATCTGTTGCTACTAAAGTTACTCAGAGATTTAAGGGACTTAACTAGTGATACAGAAGGAAAACACTTTTATCCCCTTATTATTCACGGAGCCATTCAGTTTCTCAAGCAGGGTGAATTCACATGCAAACAACAGATTCAGCAGCTGGGCCAGAAAAAGACTGAAAATATCCAATAGAAAGAAGAGTTGCCGGAACAGTAATTAAAAGCAACAGACCTGGTGCTTACCTGCCCATCATCTTTTAGGCAGGGCAATCTTATCCACAGATTTCCACATTTTGCCTCTTAAAACATTTAGTTTATATAAATTATTAATATCTTTACTACATACATTCAGTACAGTCTCTGACACCACTGCAATTCAAATAAAATAAAGTAGGTGAGTGATGGAGGACCGAGGTCTATTATTCAATTAATAGAAATATGTGAACATATTCCTATGAAGCAGAACTACTGATTGCCTGTTTTCATGAAGTGATGTACCTGTTAATAGTTTTGCCTAAGGATAACACCATGGCATTAGCAAGTCAGGTCAAAAATCTTGATGAGAATTCCAACAGAATGGCTAGCGTTGCTGTACTTTTCAGGGAGAAAATTCTCACCAGATATCCTGGATTTGGGTTGCTATATTTGAAAAAGTATTTTATTAGTCCAACAGGTGATACTCTCTCTTTTCATACATATATTACTCACCCACATATTGAGGATTCCATTTTCATCCATTGAAGCTATCTGAAATGGAGGGCCTGACATTTCTATGGAGGGAATAGTAACAATTTATATTCATACACTGACCTTCATCCTGAACAATATCAAAGGATTTAAAAACATTTCCTAGGTTAATAAATTGTCTGAAACTTTCATGATCCTCTCAGCTGCATAAAAATGCAATGTGCCCTAATTCTACCAAAGAAGAAAAAGGCATGAAACCAGTATGTTCAGTTTGTCCTACTAGATGGGCAGATGTTCTGTCTGCATCTTTTAAAATGTGGATTCTGCATGGACTTTGGAACAGAACATAAAGTACAATAGATGAAATCTTGTAAAACCTGCAATATGCAGGACATTTCTTTGGACTATTAAAGATTTCAAAGTAAAAATCTGCAATGGAAATAATAATGTCTCTTCTAGCACACTGCTTGAGAATTTGGGGACATGAGGATTAAAGTTTCTTTGCAAAGGTTGGTCATAAAAAAATTAGGCAAAAGGCACAGGAAGAACCACCAAGTACAGTCACATATTTTAAGTGCTTTCAGATACAAGAAACTTGCTCCACTTTTTTAGATAGGGTTTTTTTTGGA
Source organism: Egretta garzetta (assembly GCF_000687185.1). Taxonomy (NCBI): domain Eukaryota; kingdom Metazoa; phylum Chordata; class Aves; order Pelecaniformes; family Ardeidae; genus Egretta; species Egretta garzetta. The sequence goes on from NW_009258667.1 coordinate 568,734, forward strand.
CATTATAGGAGCACTAAGACTTCTCTAAAGGCATTCTGATTTCTTTAAAGACATTACAGAAGCACAAAGACTTCTCTAAAGGGAGTTTTGGAGTTGTAACAGACATTGTAACAAACATGCACCCACATCTGATGTGAAACTTCACTGAAAATAAACATGAACATTGCGTGCAACTGATACTACAGACAACTTCAGAGGCAGAATCGAATCATAAACTCGATTTTGGCTATGATTTATTTGTTACACTAGATACCTAAAGAAAGACTCAGGTGGATGGATGCTTTGAAGAGCAATTTACATACCCTCCTGATAAGAGAGGCTTGAGAGCCCATAGTTCTGATCACTGTAGAGAGAGGTTGAGACAGGTTCCACTGCTAGTATAGGAGAGGTGTGGTTTACGGAGTTTAAAATGCCATCTATAATTAAGGATAATGAAAGGTAAACACTATTATTTTCAACACAAACAACAATAAAACCCTAATGACTTTTCACCTTATGGGAGAATGGTGATTACAAAGAAAGAATGGCAAATAATAACTTTATGAAGAGTTACTGTAAAAGTCTCAAATACAATACTGCAAATTGTTTCCTAAATTAACAAAATACTACTAGATAAAGCAATGTTTCACCATTTGTATTGACTTCTCATTTTCCAAACGACTGCTGTACCATTTATGCCACTGTAACAGACATTTCATTAAAATCTGCCAGTTAGGGTTACCATGAAAAGAACTATGTTATTTTCAAGATCCATAAACAACAGAGGTAGAAATAAATCACTGCTTACTATAGAAAAGACAAAATTGAAGAAAAATTACTCTTACAGAGTATTATTTAATAGAAAGTAACTACATTGAAACAAACAATTCACCACAAGAAAATATGTATTTACCCTTTAATAACATTTTAAAATAAATGAAAGAAATTTCAATATGCATTCTTTGTCAGATACTCTTGATTTGTGGACTTTCTCTGTGCACTGCACTTAATCTCGTTTAAGACTAAAGGCACGAAGCTTCCTAAGTATACAGCATTAAAAAATGCTTGCTTATATAAGCAACTACATGAAACTGTACACATACATTTAACTACTAGCCTGCTGTGCAACACAAGATCAAGCATCTGATCTACTAAAAAATTAAGTCTATCAACAACCAACTAATGTTTACTTTAACGTGGCTACTGCAATTAGATACACTTGTGAACAAGAGGGGATTTTGTGCATGTGGGTGGTATCTTTTTTTTGAAAATAATACCACCTAAGTGTAAGTTAAATGGTAGCACCTGCACACAAAAAAGGAAAATTACATGAAGGAGGACTTATTTTTAATGATAAAATTTATAATTTAACTATAAGATTATTAAATATTGCTATATGTTATTTTTCACTCTAGGGTACAATACAGTGCCAAGAAAAATGGCACCAATTTATAATTAAGATTGAGATGAATTAAGGGCCAAACTGCAGGCATGTACACCCCATTCCCAATCTCTCAACATACAATTACATACATTGAAAACTTCAATAAGATTAATGATTTGCTACTCTATTTAAATTTGCAATGGCAAGTATTGGTAATATGCATAAAGATGCATCCATTTCTATCAGATTCATAAAGATCTCATACACCAATTCAAATTGCATCTTCTCGTATGTCAGTTACATGCCCTAAATAAACTTCTGTAACTTTTAAATTTGTTGCCCATGGATTATAAGAAAATTTACAAAAGCCTATGTTATTTTGATCATACACTAAGGGATCAGAAGTGTAGGAAAAAAAAAAAAAAAAAAAAAAAAAAAAAAAAAGAAAACAAAAAAAAATCCAAAAAAAGAAAAGGGGGC
>NW_009258667.1:570591-593002 GCF_000687185.1 Egretta garzetta
TTTTTTTTTACAAAAACAAAAGGGAAAAAAAGGGAAAAAAAAAAAAAAAAAAAAAAAAAAAAAAAAAGAAATGCAATGACAAGAAAATGCCAAAGAATGAAAGGAGGTCACCCACAAGCATTTTTGAAAAGTAAACTTTCTTCTGGCTTCCTAGTACATGTGCAACACTAATTTAGGCCGTATCCAAACAATGCAACAAATCAATTCCATGTTATTTTTTTGTAGCTGTGCTTCTCTGCCATTAAGAACCTGGAAAGAACATGCTATGGCTCCCAGCTGGCCCCAGTGCTAGAGATTTTGCTCATGTGACAAGCTGGATGACAGAAAAATGTATGTCCAGGTTTTGCTCCAATATACAATTGATATATTCCTAGAGATATCAAACCAGAGAGCTTTTAGGCCCCAAAGTTTAGTCACAGCTTCAGAATCCCTTCAAAAAAAGACTAAAAGTAACTGACTACTGACTATGAACATTAGAATTCAACTTACTTCATTAAATAGATCACCTCTGACACTCTGACATTTAGCCTTCATACACTACCTGTTTCCAGTGGTGTGATCCCAAAAATTATTCATATATGCTGAACCAGTAGTATCATAAAAAGACAGTTGTGCATACAATGAAAAGATAAGAAATTCCTACATCTTACATTGCTACAATAACTGATAAATTGGAAATAAAGAAACCACAATCCTGACTCAACCTTTAGTGTATCTAGATAGAATCCAGAAGTGGTAAATTTACAGAAGTGGAATTTTAGAAATGCATTAAGGGTGAGATTCAGACCAAAGATTAAGACACTTAAAATGGTATCTACGTGTAAGATGACTGTGTAATATCTGTAAGTGAACTTAATCTAATCAAAGCAATCAATCCAGCTAACCATATACAGATATCTACATTAGGATGAGATTAATAGCTCTCTAAGATCCTTCAGAGTAGCACTGCACTGATTCTAACAGAGCTTATGCATGTAATACATTTGGCTACGTATCTTGCATGGAACATTACAGAAACATCAAAGCCTAGGGGACAATTTGTACAGTTTGCGACCTTTAAATGATGCTTGAAAAACTGTTTTACAGTCTTAAATTACTTTTATTTTTTTTAATACATCTTAATATGTGTGTTTAATGTACGTTATATTAAGGGAGCTAAGATGATGAAAATTGACTAAGCTAATGATTTCAGATGAGGTAGTAGTCAAGTAGTCCACTTTAATATTACAATGCTCCTTAGGTTCTACATCTGGTCCACCTCTCTGTTCTCACTGCTTGATACATATTGAGCTGGCTTACATTTCTTTACAGCTATTACTGATTGGCAATTTTTATGAGACAAAATATAATCTCTGAACTGGCTACACTAGGCTACTGAGAAAGAGCGTTCTTAGCAGAATTAGTAGTGGAACTGTTTCACTGCTCACAAAATGACTAAGCAGAATGCATAGGTACTAACCAGTTGAAAATGTTGGAACTCTGAATGTCCAGTCAGTTCCACTGATCGTCACATGAGGGTGCATTCTTGAGTCTTCTCGAAGATCCCACACCAACAATGAACCATCTATTGTTCCAGCAAAAACTAAAGTTGTTTTATGGGGACTAAAGCAGCAACATACCACCTGTTAAGCAGTAAAAATATGCAGTTGATATTATGATAAAGGCCAATGATTTGATAAGCCTGAAATATATTTGCTCTTCCTAGGCATTCAAATCCAGAAAAGAGAGATTACAGGTGTTTGCGGCAGAAGGACAGTTTATTTAAAATGGAAGTAGGATACAATGCTTTCAGTAGGCCTTCCTTTTTCAAGACAATTGTTGTGTAATCTGCATCTACTGCCACAAAGCTGAATGGGGTGACTCAACTCTATGATAGCGATGGGTAGAGAGAAGTCCTGACAACATCCGAAACAGCTGTTTTACTTCCATTTACTCTTCAACCACAAAATGGAGTCAAAATTAAAAATAATAATAAAAAAACCCACACACAACCCCCACCCCCCAAAAGAAACAACAACAAAAAAACCCCACCACCACTGTGACCATCACTATACTCTAGTACTGGAACACACAATGGAATGAGAGTAGTGTTTTGCTCAGTAGGCTCAAATGTGTATTTCAGAAGATAACATATCTTGCAGCAAGACAAGAAAACAAAATACACATCATGAAGCCATTTATTCAATGTGCAACTATACAATGTTGTTAAAACATACCTCTGAGTCACATGTTAAAACTTTCTGAGGACTGGAGGGCTGCCAGATGTTCCAAACACATATGATGCTCTTTCTGTTCAGTAGAACAACACCTGCCTTTTCAGGTAGTCCATGAACAGAAAGTAGCAACTGCCTCTGAACTTGAGAAACATATAGGCACGATATTTTTCGGTCTAAACCATTAAAAAAAAAAAAATCAAGAAAGAAAAGAAATAAATAAAAAGTAAACTCATTGCAGATGAAAAAGCATATTTAGCTGCTATAGCAACAACCAAAGAAGCTAAGATGTAATTATGAAGAAAGTTTCTATTAACAGTGGGTGGCTTTTGATGCTACACAAGAAAAAAGGAGGGACTAGAGAAGGAATCCAAAAAATTAGAAGCAAAAAGGAAGAGAGGCAGGAAGTTAACAGAATAATTATTCTGGGCATAAGCAAGCCAATCTGATCTGACGTCAGCATATACACTGAAAATTAAGCTAAGTCTCAAACAGGAAACAGCACACGCCAGGCTTCTGCTTCATCTCATGTGTACATGTTAGAATACATATGGTTTTGTGTTATAATAGGTCTTACTAACGTAATTACAGATGTTTTATTTTTCATTTTTCTTTTAATCTGAACATCTACTGTTTATACAGTGAAGATATAACTGCAGTTCAAATATATTAGGCTATACTGTCCCTGTTCAATAACCTTGCTTTATTCGCAACCTTGGCTCTACAGTCAGCATAAAGAGCATACACAAAATGACACCTCTTGGGATGGCCTTTCAACAACAGGGGCAAGAAAATAAATCCAGAGCACCCCTATATCATCCTAATCATTGCCTATATGCCTGGTTTCACAGTAGCTAGGATGCTCTGATGTTCCCTATGTGAAACCAATCTGCACAGTTAGAGTAAGATTAGTACAATTAAAAGAAAAGCGAGCTTTACATCATCTATATATCCTGATATGTGCTGTTTGCACTTCACTCATGATAAAGAGCACAGTATTTTGCACAAGGAAGAAGAGTTCACACTGCATACTAAAAGGTGTAGAATAAAGTTCCCTTACCATGGAGGAATGGCTGGTTAGTATTTAACTGGAAACAGCTATCACTAATAGACAGACTGGTTTGTCGAGATCTTTGTTTCCACCTGGGTTGTGTTGCAACTTGATCTTCCTCTAGCAAAACAGCAATCACCTTTCAAACATAATTACATTTATAGAAATAAAAGGGTCGTCTTTCAGCTTTGCTATTTGTAGCTTTCTAAAGTATGTGGATTAATTTAATAAACCTTTATTGACTCTCTTGTTAATCTTAAATCTTTGCAAGTATGACTTCACAGATGTAAAATCTGCACAGCTCTGGTTCCATTCCTTTGCAGAGAGATGAATCTCACCGATAATGAATATTATTTAACTAATTTATTTAAATTAGTCAGAACAAGTACTGTAAATGATCTATCATACTGTATACTGACGCACATAACTCATAAGGGATATTAAGTACATAAGTGTACCTGGCAAGCAGACCGGAGGAAATTTGCTAATCTTTGTGAATCAATTTTAGGTGTTAGCATTCCATTTGCTGGCATATCCTGGCTGTTTATGGGACCTAAGAAAAAACAAAACCAAAACCAAACTTGAAGCTTCAAAAGGGAATCAGTTAAGAAAACTGTAAGAACAATGTAATTTTTAAGCAAAAGGAGAGTGGCAGGAATCAACTTCTCTTCAGCAGAAATAACGGAAGATCTGCTGCAACAGAAACAGGAATCCAGAAGGAAGAAACTTTCTGCCATTTATTCTCCACCCCTTCCACAAGGGGATTCAGAGTGCCTATAGCAGTTTGCTATCAATGTAGCCTGCCACATTACAAATTCTGACAATTAATGGATTCAAAAGAGAAAGTTTACATGCATACATCCATAAATTAATACGATTAAAATGTTCTTCACCTCCAGATACAAGGGCACTTTCTCCTGGATGTTGTGTCCATTTATCCAACGTCTCAACTTTCTCAGTCTGAATGTCTCTCTCAAGATTGTCCTCATTACACTGAACATATGCCTAAAGTAGAAACATAAAGTGATCAATATATGGGTGACACATCTAAGAATGACAGAACAAAACTGAATAGAAGTTAAACAGTTATTTTAAAACTGATGCGCTCAACCTCTTCTGTTGGTAAATTGAGACCAAGCATACCGACACATACAGTGTCGCTATTTTGTGCATGCACATTTCACTGCATTTCCCACAAGAGTTCTAGACCCACTGCAAAAATACAGAATGTCTTATGTTATGCGTAAACACTAAACACAGCACACCTGGAACAGTGAGGCACAAACATATAGAAAGTCCTTTAGAATATGGGGAAGGAACACAAGAGAGTCCTGTCAGGCCAAAAAGTTTTGATATCATTGCTTTATGGTAATTAAGGCTTAGAGATGAAAAATATTAATTTATTACTTTGCTGTCCTATTAGCTTTAGTAACTTCCTTTTATAAGGAATTTTTTTCCACAATAAGAATCAGCACTTTCAAGCTTTAAATATTACTACATATTTACTACCCACCTGTTTAGTGTTCATTCTACCAAAATTCCTGATATACATGTCATACTCATTTACAGGAGGCAAATCCAGTAAAGAAAAACCCACTGAGAAGTCCAGATCAATTAGTGGCAGAAGTTCTGAAGTCCGTTTTCTTTAGAATGAATTACAAAAGAGAAACAAAAAACTGGTTAAGACCAAGTGTTTGGTATTCCAAAAGAAAAACAACCTGATTTTGTACAATATCGGAGATCTAACAATCCATTGATCCATGTGAATTGAAGCTGTACCGAAATTAATGGATAAAAATCTATCAGTAGAACTACATATAATACTGTTATGAATTCTCATTTATTGTTACACTGAGAGAATTATCAGATTTGAAAATGCAATACCAGTTGCAAGTGGCAAACTTATGTGGTTTATTATAAATCAAACCCAAACTTTCAAAGCCTAGCACCACCATCTTGCCTAAGTATTCAAAAGCTATTCTGTAAGGTAACAGATGAATTTCACTTTCTTCCTATATTTAGAATAGTGGCTAATTCTCCTAAACTCATTTTATTAACTTACATCACCTGTATGTGTATATGCTTTATAAAGATAACCTATAATACCCTGGTTTTGTTAGACTTATTCAAATGTATTTTGAATGACCTCCATTGGTAACAGACTGCCTGAATTTGTACCTCTGTATCACCAGGGAAACAAATAAAAATACCAGCAGTCTTAAAATATATTTTAAATATATACATTAAATGAATTTATTGCCGATTCCCAACCTGTGGACATGAATAGTCCTCTTCCCCAAAAAGTAGGCCTCCAAAACCCATCAGTTACTGGACTACTGTACTTGATCTAAGTCGTATGAAAATGAGTACTCAGGACTGAGGCAGACAGTATTCTTCCACTTGTATTTTTCGTTTAGGATATGATTAGCACATTGTACAATATTTGAGATACCCGAATCTCTTTGTTCTGTGAAATACCAATCTTCACATCTTCCTAAATTCCCTTTCTGAAATGACAAAAAAGTAACTCAACTGCCTTATCCAGCTTCCCTTAATCCTTTTACTTTCTGCCTACCTCAATTCTTACTTTTTCCATCTTTGCTCCCAAATAAAACTATATTTCGATTCTAAACTGGAAAACAAGTCCATTTTCATATACTGTATCTTACTCTGACAGAGCATTCATGTGATGTTAGTTATTATCATCAACTACAAAGAGATTCCTACCACTCCACTTGTATGGATATGTGGATAATGGAAACACAGTTAATCTTTGTCACAATTTACACAACTATATCTACTTTAATGTTTGGAAACTGTTAAGATATTATTTTCTTTTAAGAGTTAACTGCTTCAATTAAATACAGATTCCAGTTTACAAGTTAATTCCGTGCTCTTGCTATTGCACAGACTTCTTGGCAACAAGAAATTTTTTGTCCCTTTCTCTCTCTCGCACTTTTAGATTTTTTTAATACACTTAATATAAATACAACCCAAATACAATTATGGGTCTGTAGCAATTCCATATCTAAACAGTCTTCTAGATGCATATTCTAGTTGCAATTTCTTCTCAGTAAGATAGTCTTTGGAAAGGGAAAAGACTAGAGCAACATGAGCTACTTGCTCCTCAAGTATTTTAGGCTGGATTTTTCTTTATGCATAGGGACAATTTCCACATCTCCTTTTTGCTACTTAATGACATCTATTGCATTTTCTTATCCACATTTTTATTTTTACTTCTACTCCCTAATACACCACCTCCTCACAAACATTGTGGCACAGATTGCTGAGATCTAATTCAAATGCATGGAAGTTGCTTCCTAGTGACAAACCTTAATGATACCCACAGACAAATCCTTAAACTAAACTAATAAGCCTCATATTAATACTTAAAACTCCAAAGTGCCACAGTTCATTTATGGGATGTTTACAGTCTATTTACTGGTAGCAATGTATTATCACAGCATTAAATTCCACAAACCCTTTCTCTTTCCATGAAAAAGCTAGTTATCTTCACAGGCTATACATGTTGTTAGCATGTACACAAAGCTGTATACATAGTCATAATCAGCCATGGCATATAATCAGCAGAGGCTGACAAACATTTCAAAAGGCAATTCTGCAGAGACATGCCTTCCTGAATTTCCCGATCTGTCTCCACTGCCTAGAGACGAAGCCTAGACAGTGAACTCCTGTAAAATTTGGGCATATAAATTTAGGCAAGGTGAATTAGACAACCTAGGCAATAAAATATCCCTTACATGAAGATTAGCCACTGATATGCAGCCATGAAGCAGTGGAATCTAGTATTTTCAATAAAATCTAATATTCTTGCTTTATGCATCCAATTGATGTAACAAAAAATTGGAGATATATACAGTGCTTCAGATAAATCCGGAGCTCCTGGCAAGTTCCACAAGAAACAGGCATCAATTTATTTCTTTAATACAGAGCTGTTGTAGATGTCTCAAATCTAGATCAATTTTAGATCAGTAATAACATGTTTTTACACCAACTGGTGTTATCCCCGAAAAGGAACATGCTATTTTGGCAACAGTATGTACCATATAGAGTCTTGATTCTTTCAAGAAATTACAGTTCTGCAGAGCCCTGAGAACAGCTAAAAGGTTTGCTCTTTTGTACTATAAATCAGTATCTAATTGACTGAAGAATCATCCAAAGAAATTACAATCCTGGCACCTCATTCTGTAATAAAATGATACACATAAACTGACATACAGATAAATTTGTTATAAACTGACATGTAGCAAAGCCTGTAAATTATATTTAAGAACTAATTACTGTTAGCTTACAAAGTAATATTTGACTCTAAAAGCCTCAAGTTTATAAACTTCACATATTTCAAATATAATGAAAAAAATCACATCTCACACAGTGAGTTGCCATTTTGTGTGGATTATTTAAAATACACTTACTTCTGCTTACTAGCCATACTTCGGCTACTTTGTCGTTGGTTTGCCATTTCAAAATCCAGGAATATTCCACAAAAAGAGTTTCTGACAGAAGGGTATTGCCTTTCTGTGATATTATAAAACATTGTTAGTGTTATAATTCACACTTTACACTGCATTAAAATGTAAAGCAGTAAATCTAAAAAGCAACAGATTTATTACAACACAGCTACTAAATGTTACTATTTTGCACATTACACAACATGCTCTAGCACAGTTATCAGGACAATAAGCTTCTTCACTTCAGTAATGGGCCAGCATTTTCCCTTATTATGGTCCTTTACCAATCAATTGAAAATGACTGATCACTGTAATTTTTATTTTAGAAGACTATGATGCAGAAAGTGCCTCTTTCTCCTGCTATTAGCAGGTCCTTTGTTCCCCCATGTACAGTAAAACGCATTATGACCTATTCTAAAAATCATATCAAATTCACGCAGACTACACCATGTGCATGCTACACCTCTAAATAAGAATTGGTCACTACAGCTAGTGAACCTCAGCAACACAAACTTAATTGATGCCCTTGGAAGAATAAGCAAAGCACTGAAAACTGTTGCTTTAAAAGCCACAGTTAATGGAACAACTACAATACCTGATGTCATGTTGATTTTACTCCCTTTCCTGGCTAGGTGGTATCTAATTGACTTTAATATCCAACTTCCAGTCAGGACCAATGGTGTTTCACTTCCTCAGAGGAAGACTGCCATCTTAGATAATACTTGTAAAATGCTTTTAAACTTCTAAAAATAATTACCAGAATGATCAACAATCTTTTAACCAAATGAGATCCAAACTTCATCAAAAGAGAGTGTTGTGTAATTTTCAATAAAGCACTAAGTGCTACAATTCAGAATTTAAAAAGCTGATTCTGTATTAGAATTCCATCCTGTTCATTAGATCTATAGCATTAATGGAATTATTGATTCTATGTTATTATTCAAAGAAGAATAATAATTGCATAAATCTTCTGCAAGAAGAAATCCATATTACAGTATACTGATTCTTTCGATGACTACTTAACCAAAAACTTATTGATACTGTAAAGACTTACAGGAACTCCATGCTATTCTTCTGTGAACGCACTAACTTTGTACAAACTAGAGTAAAAAGCTGTCTAAGATTCTTTTGCACAATGATTCTATACTGCTGTTCACATGAATGGAGAGTGCAAACGGGAACCACAGCTGTAGTTAATTAAGTAGATCTGGCACTCACAGGTATCAGGTCAACTGAATACAAGGCAAAAATTCCATAGTCACATTTCAGAAAAAAAGTGCATTTTAAAAGTGATATAGAACTATATATTTAAGTAGTATCTGTAGTTCTCGCCTTCCCACCCAGAGCAGTGGCTTCAACTTTGCTTAAAAGACAAACATGAATTAATATCACCGGAAGCCTCAAACTGTTTTAGCACTCCTCCAGTTTTCAAAATCCAGACTCTCATATCCTCCTCTTACCCAAAATAAGACATATTAAATGTCAGTCTGTACATTTATATACTTCACATTTTAAATGATTAGTAATGTCTCTGAATCATTCTTTAGCAATGTGAAAGTTGCAGTACTTACCCACAAACTTAAGTGACTCATACAGAGAACCAGATTTCTGCCTTTAGGCAGACTTCTAGAAAAAGTGGCCTGTTTACTCGTAAGTTGTATGTGTTACTCATACATTTAATAAAAAAAGACTGGTATCTAGTCACATACCCATGATTGGTTCCTTTTTTTCATTTTCAATTTTCTTTGGCAGTGAAGTAGAAATTCTATCATTTTCTGCACTAATTGCTCTTTGAATTTCTTCAATTTCTGATGTTCTGGAAAATGGAACCTCTCTTACGTTTTCTTCTGCATCTCTTTCTTCACCACTTTTGTCTTCATCATCATCAAAATCATCTTCATAATCCTTTAAAAGTAACAGGACTTTCAATAACTAATAATCATGTATTATAGATGTATTTTTCAAGATCTTTAAGAAATTATAAATTGCTGTCAAAATAAAAATAAAATTCTCATACAGATGGCTGTAAATCCTCTGACTGAAAGGCATTTTAAAATAACTGTTAGATGGAAAGAAAATGGCATGTCTTGATTGTGCAGTAATTTTAATCAAGATAAGACAATCCCACAGTGGTAGTGTTCAGTGCCCAAAACAGATTACTTTTTTTTTTTTTTTAATACCCTAAAGCAAGAACTATATGTCTAGGTGAAATACATGTTCTTTAAAGAAATAAAATTACATTGTTCAGTGGCATAAATACCTCATAGATGTATAAAATTGTTTATTTGATAGTTTTAATTCAAGCTGCCCTTCAATGGCAGGATCAAATTTATTAAACTACCACGCTATCTGTTCGCAAGTCCATGCATAAGGCTCATAATTTAATAATTCTCTTGACTAAGACAATTCATCTCATCAATCACCTAACACAAATTATATGAACAAGTCTTAAGTGTGCTCATTTCTCTCCATTGAATAGCAAAGGGCTGCTATAGTGAACAGCTCAACAGTGGGCATCACTCCTAAAGTAAGTGAAGATGAATTCTAGCTTTGCGGAACAAAGATGCAGCTGGTTCAACTAGCACATTCAACACCTCTTCTATGTTAACAACTTTAAAGCAAACAAAAGAGAGCTAAAAGTAAGAGAGTTCAATCAAAAAAATCAGTGAAGGGACTGCTGTGTGTCAATACTTTTTCCTATGATATTTTTGTAATGACAAACAACGGGGCTTTGTTTTCTTCCTGAAAGTGATTATTTGCTCCCATTTTAAAAATTCAGCATTTTTCACAGAAAATAATTTAAATAACTGAAATCCAGGAAGACAGAAAGAGCATCTTGTGAAGACTTCAACTCAAAAGCAAAAGTTGGTTCCCAACCCCTGATGAAAAGTAAATATATAGCGGACAGTTTCTACGTAACATTTTACTTACTTGTATCCACTGTTAGCCAAGGCACGGTCGCTGTCACCAAAAAGAGCAAGTAAAACCCATGTCACATCCTGTAATTTTTATTTCTGTGAAAAAAGTCAATCACTATTTTGATACTTGAGAATGACTTCAAAAGGACAATTGTATGCTTTTACTTACTTCAAAATCATCTTCATAATTTGCTGTAAAGTTATCAAATCCCATGTCAGACTTACAGATGCGTGTATCTTTCATTTCCTAAGTGACAAAAATAAACTGTTAGATAATCTTACAAAAAATTAAATATTTATCTGCCAAATCCTAGCATAAAGATATACACGAATTACATTGCTAGCTGCATTTTACTTGGCTTATATTATTTGTCTATGTCAGCTGTTTACAGAAAGAAATAATATACTTTAGGTATGTGTAGATGATTTGTAGATTATTTGTATTACACGTCTAAACACTTCCCACTTACTGAGAATTATTTTTTCAAGCACAGAAGATACTGAAATACAGTTAAATAGATGGCTACCTTCAATGCTTAGCAAATGCACACAGCATAAATCAATTTTCTAACACTGTATGCAGAAAGAGAGGTTAGGAGATAGCTGGAGACCAGTATACATAAATCCTATCTTATCTCAGAATGGCATTATATTGAAATACATATTCTAATTGTTATTAACTCCAAGAAAAACACAACATTCTAAGTTCCAAACTCAAATATTCTTACCTCTTGTCTTGTGTCTCTTTCCTCTTTCTCAGTGAGTTTTCCTTTATCTTTTACAGTCCTGTTGAAAAACAGAACATCATTTTTATTGGTTAACTCAAAAAAAAGCACTAGATTTGTTTTGGTGTTGTTCTTTTTTTTTATTTTTTTTAGAAAAAAAAAAATAGGTCTTTTTTCCTGAAAAGGAAAAAATAGTTGAAAATTTCCAATAAGGTGAAATACTTCTACAAATACTTCTATAGATCTCTATGTTATGAAATGATAATGAAATATCCAAGTGATTAACCAGCTAAGAACTGCAAAAACCTTATCCAAAGGTAATGCCTATAATTGCATCAAAATTGAAGAAAAAGTAAGGAGAAAAAAAAAAAGCTATTAAACCCACACATCTATTAGCTGTATTAATATATGCAGCAAACTGGAGAACAAGATCAGGTTAGTGTAATGTGCTCTAAAGCTATAAATCATAGACGGACATTCAAACCTGGTCTTTTATTCTAGGGTTTAATTTATGAGGACAATACAATCAGGGTCAGAGAGCAGGAGAAAATCAACAACCAGCTTTGCTCCTTAACAACTATTTCATTATTTTATAAGTAGAGTATTGGACTTCATGAAGAGAATGTTCTGACTTCTTAAGAGGCTATTCACATATACTGCTGTTGGGACTGACAAACATAAGAAAATTCAACAATAAAAAATTGGCTGGATGCTCTCATAGCAAATCAGAATGATTCAATGTTGACAGTGCTTGAGGCTGAAACAGGGATTTGGGACATCCCAATAAACAATATTGCCTTCCTTGCCGTTCAGAAATGGCTAACTCCTTTTTCCCAGCTATGCACAAGCAACGGCTCCCTCCCCAAAACACCCCATCAGCAACAGCTTCAACGTATAACCTGTACATTCAGCACTGCTTGACACAGTTGAATGCTGCTGCTAGGAAACATCTCAACATATGTATTCTGAAATATTCCATTTTTTTTTCTTTTGTACAGGAATACACTTCCATAATGACAAATTCACTATGACTAAAGTGATCTGTCCCATGCTTCTTTAAGAAACAGTAGTAATACTTAGCCAATAGTGGTAGTGACTTCACTATCTCTGTCAGTGTCCCCAGAAGGCAGCATGACAGTCTTCTATTTAGCTAGGAAGCTAAACTAGGGTTTAAGAATGAGAATTGTGACTGACAACATACCCAGAGTTATACTTCAGAAAGTTGTATAGGAATTTCGCATGCCTGAAGCATTAAATAATGCAAAAAAGAACTAGAATATAGAGAGAACTTCTGTAAGATTTTATATTTGCTAGTAATAAAACTTAGAAATATCACCCTGAAATTTTACTGATCCTGCTGAGGATGATCTGGACCTCTTCCTTTCACATACAACAGTAAACTTGCTATATGGACCTTATGTTTTAGATACCATACAGAGTAGGAACTAAGTAGAGATACTCAAATTAAAATAAACAATATAAGAGAGCCCTATGTAGTTCATCATGAATGTTACATGTGGCCACATGACTGCATAGTGAATTTCCAGGAGGTACAATGCAGCATTTCTGTCTCCCAAACTAAGTGCCCAGATTAACATAGTTTGCAAAGACTGTAAAATATCTCTTGCTATCCTGGGGTAGAAAAAAATAAATGGAAAACAAACACATACATTTTTATATGAATCCCATTAAAGGCAAAACACAGATTTTTTTTTTCTCTTAGTTGCTATAGCATTGTACAAAGGCCCTATGAAAAAAAATATATTCTCCCTAGATATTTGAGATCAAGAATTCATGCTTATTGTTTTGGTGGTGACTGAATCTTAGTAGATACGATACAGCATATATTTATTTTAAATCTCTGAATTTACCTTACATGTTGATGGCTCATTTCTTCTTGAATCCTCTCCTCTTTTTTGTATTCGCTCTTCTGTAAAAGAAGTCACAATATTCACGTGTCAGAAATGCTGTGAGGAAATATGTATATGAACCTGTATTAGTAGTAGTGATATTAAACAGTAAGAAAGGTTTCTAATGAATTATTTCAATGACACATACTACTTTTTTTCAGTCACTGCTTATAAGAAGTTCTGTGTATGAACTAACATCAGAGTATCTCCTCCTTAAGCATATGGCAAGCAAAGAAAATAAACACGCGTTAAAGATATGCTATACACATAATATGAGCTTCTCCTGAAAAATATTAAATACTTGGGAATGAAGTTTGGCTACATCCCCTTCTGCAATGCATTTCAGAAGGAAACAAGAAGGGATCTTGGGTCTTCTCCTTTGCTTAACAAAATCTTATAATGATTTACAAGAGTAAATTCTTTTTTATAGGATACCTGTGCATTAGTATATTAGTAACAGTAGTTAAAAAATGCTCTGGCCCGGTGTGTACTGCTTAAACTGTAAACCCAGAGCACTTTCCTAAATAATCCCTGGCTGAAAAACTGATAGGGTCTAAGGGCTGACCTCAACAGGCTGTGGCCATTATGTTTCAAAGAATGAGATTTTAATAGTATGGACTGCAACAACTGATACCAGCTGGACCCAGGGACAGAGAACTGCCTCAGGCACTTTTAATCCCCAGTATAGGGACTTGACTCTTAAATTCTGTATTATGAGAGTGTGCCTAAGTTTGGAAATGTATTCAATAGGTTGTTAAAGATAAAGGTGCTTTTCTCTATCCATGAACATCAGAAAAAGAAACATAACTCCGAGACAGAAGCATCAGCATGTATATTCTGTAACAGCTACTTGCATAAATTTCCAAGGAAGTCAAACCTTCAGCAAGCTCTTGATAGACTTTTGAATTCTGCTGCAGAAAGTCCGTTACAGGAATCACTTGTGGTGGGCCCCTACACTGACAATGCCTAGTATTTTCACTAGAAAATATATTTCTGAACTTTTCTTTGAGAAGCTTGTACGTCTTCACTCTTTAAGCAACAGAAGAAACTACCCTAGACCATCTGAATGGTTCTATGTGCCATAAAACCTACCTGATTTTAAGAGTTACAAATTACTATATATTTCTTCTCTCATTCTTGTAGAATGAGTACTTGTATTATAAAAACCAGTAAAAAAATGTCAAAGTTTTGATTAAGTCTCTAGGATATATGCTCTGTATTAGAAACATAAAAGACATTCTATAGCTTCAGAAGTAGAGGCAAAACCCATAAATATAAGGGATCTATACTCACGTGCCTACTTGTGAGTTAGGTATCCATGCTCCTTTTATAGGCAACTTTGAAAATAGCTTCTATTAAAATAATTTTTTTTTCTATAAAGGCAGCCAATACATTTTAATGGACCTCTAGCCTAATCTCATCTCCACTTCAAAGTGTTAATAAAAATTTCAAAAGTCACAGCAATAAAGAACTTTATGAATAAAAGATGTTTCTAACATATAGACAAGTTTCTAGTTTAAATTTCATAGAAGGAATTAGCTCTGGGTTAGGATACTCAAATGCAGATGTAGTATTTTAATGTACCACTTCAGTTGCAAATTTCAGAAATGTTGACTTACAATCCTAGCATTTTTATTATTCACCTTATCAATGATGCTGTGTCAACAATTAAAGTAAGTTACAAGGTAATGTTTTAAAGTCTTAACAAAACTAACCCTTAGATCATGCTTCTTTCTTTCATTTTCTCTACTTTTTACTCTCTCATTAGCTTCTGCTGGTTGCCTGTCTCTTTCTCCATGGGAAGATCCCTCTTTAGATCCCTTTGATTTATGTTTTTCTTCCTCTTCCTTTTCATAACGTTTATGACTTCTCTCTTTTGAAAGCCTCTCTTTTTGTGGCTTAACAGAATATTCTTTTTTTTCTCTGTGTCTTCTTTCTCCCTCTTTATCCAACTCATCTTCCTGCAACTTGTGTACACGTTCACCACCTTCAACTTTGTAGGCTAAAAATTTGCCAATGCTCTTTCTGGTATTATCCTGGAAAGAGAAAAAGAACATTAAAGAGTTATAAAGTTCTCCAAGACTGTTTTATCTTCATAAATCTATCAATTTTTGACCATTGGATTTGTAAGTACCTAATCTCTTTCTGCCACATGGATCTTCCAGACATGTTTGTTTTTTTTTTTTAATCTCCTACAATGACAAGTTTCAAATTACCAGATAGCTTGAGATTCTGTCATTTCTTCTGGGACATCCCATACCTTGCCAGAGAAAATTCTTTGGATTATGCATTCTTCACACAAAAATTTAATTCTTTGCTTACTGGATGCTCTAACATAAAATAGGGTGTATACTTACCAATATTCTTCTAATAAAGGCATAAATAGCAAATGGAAAAATTTGATGTAGCTGTACAAAAATAAAGCACTGTTTGCTATGCAAATTTTATTTTACATTTACTTTAAAAAAAAAACCCATGAAGTATATCCTTAAAATAGAATGGCTCAGATGAATTTTTTTGCATGTTTTGTACACTTGTGAGGACCTTACCACCTATGCATCTCCTGGATTTCTTCGGAACTGAAGTCTGATCCAGTTTCTTCGTTATTCTACAATTTCATCTTATTTCATTATGAAACACATAATTCCTTTCCCTTCCTTTACCTTCTTTTCTGTGTGTCTTCTTTCCCGTTCTTCACTTCTTGTTTTCTCCTCCTCTAGAAAATGTATGTATAAATTAATTAACAAATTTTACTATACTCAAACTCTCTACATAATTAACTCTAGCAAGTAGAAAATAGTATTTCAGTGACATGGGTTTTCTAAAACATAAGAGCTTTCTAAAAATAACTTAATACTCTATTGAAATTCTCTCTCCAAAGCTGGTTACTCCTTTTTCTTCCCTAATGAATCCCTCTATTCTCAATTGACTTGTGTAATGGTAAGAGTAATGACACATGCTACTAACTTCAGCCAGCACCCTGCAACTTGGGGATTCAAATGGATCACTCAGTAGAGAATGTCTAGGCAGGAAGGTACTTATTCTCCTAAAGTCAACTGACCAATAAAACCAGTGACATTCACCCCCTCTTCAGAGGAAGGGAAACGAGCATCAAAATTTTTAAAAGCATCAAAATAAAACTAGGTTACCGTAAGATTCCATAAAGATACACATTTCAGTAGGTACTCACACGTGCCCATCTTTATCCTCTCTGTACAGATGGGGTATGGTTGCAGAGTATTTCTATCTAAATATCAAATATTTAAAAGCACAACAGCAACCCAAAGCAACTTACCCAAATGATGCCTGCTTTCTCTTCTTCTGTGATGTTCTTTATCTCTTCCTTCAAATGATTTCAGATTATTTTGTGTATCTATTTGCTTTATCTCATGTCTTTTATGCTTTTTGTCTTGTTCTGTATTGCTTTCCCTGTCTTTATCTTTTGGCACACTGTATCTTTCCCTTTCCAACCTTGACTCTTGAAGTTTATCTTTGTATTTCTCTCGGTCTCCTCTCTGGTGCTCTCTTCCGCCTTCTCTCTCTCTCATTTTGTCCCTGTCTCTTTCACCAGATTTAAATCTTTCTCTCTCTCTCGTTCTTTCCTTGCTCTTCCCTCTGTCTTTGCGTTCATGTTTATGAGTGTCTGTGTCATGAACAGACTTCTCTTTCTGCAGTTTCTTTTCTCTGTGCTTTTGGTCCTCATTTTGACCATCTGGTTGCGATGCCTGAAAAAAACCCAAAAGTTATAATTCAGCAATCTATTTTGGTATAGTCTATTCACATGAAAAAAAAAAAAATTAGTGGATTGCTAACTATGAATTTAATTTCCCAAACTGTATTAAAATGATCTATTTCCAGGCTTACTTAACATTATGTCTGTACTTATTGCAAAAATAACTAATAAATGAAATAAATACTAAGCTGCATTTTCAATGTATTTGAAAAGAATATGGTAAAAAATAAACTTTACTGTGGAACTGTGCATTCTGTTTAGAGCTAGGCTGAAAAATTAACTAAGCATCTTAAAGTTGTTAGTTCACACAGACAGAAACTGTGATGTCTTGTAAAATATGTTACAGATATAAACAATAACGATAGATAGCTGAGCATCCTGCAGCTGACTTTAGAATAGAAGATTAGCTTTTACTTGCACAGAAAGTAGCATATAGAAACCGTGAAAGACATTTTTTGGCCAAGATCCCTTGAGGAGGCAACTATTCTTATGTTTTCCTAAAGTCATAAGAGATTATATATTCCTGAAGCAAGTAGCACAACTCCCACTGATTTCACTACATCCACGATTTCAGCTATTTACTCAATACAAGAACAAATAGAACTTGCTTTGATTACAGTCAATGAGTAAAATGAATTAAACTTTATCCATCTGTTTCACAGAAATGAAAGTCCAACCACACCACTTCTGCTGGAACTAAAGCATTTCAACTCAAATTTGTCTGCTTTAGCCCACATGGAAGTAGTGGAGGTGTTACTGAATGTCTAAAAAATACAAAGTACTTATACTGTAGCACTGGCACCGAAATAACGTGGAGCTTTGAAACGTAATTGATAGAAAGCTAGGTAATAGATTAACAAGTAGGACGCTTTAGTTTATCAAAGGACTGATGAAGATTTGCACAAGACATTAAAAAAGAAAATATATATGGCAAAACAGCTTTTAAAAAGATATACAACAAAACTAATGTGAATATCAATGGTGTAACTGACTGGAGCATGAATGCCTATTTGACCAGTGGATAAAGTAATTAACCAGTTTAACAGTGCATGACAAACATGATCAATGATGATAACAACTACAATACATAATATAGATGTAGAAAAGTGAATAAATATATAAAAAGCAGAACTGCAACTGGGATTTGGGTAGTCAGCGAATCAGACCCCATTGTGCGCTACGTGATTACCGTAGAAATGGTATTTTTTCCATTTATCTATTTAAGAAATCTGTAGAGCAATCTTACATGACTTGTGTAGCTAGAAACAGTTGAGTACGCCAGCCTCTGGACACACTTGGACTAGACAGATTCCAGAACAGTCAGTTGTGGCAAGGAAGTTAGCAGCTACGCATTAAAGATCTGTACTGTTCATATTCAGTGACGCAACTTTAGTGTCTGGTGTACCAAAAAGACTTAAAGACCTATTATAGATCCCACAAGGCAGAGTGGCTAGTAGAACAAGCAGTCAACCCTCTATGTTTAGACTGTAAATAAATTCCACTGCTGTAAGGTAACTTAACATCAAAACTAGTAGAAATAAAATAAAATCACCCTAAGGTGTTTCCTAAGTTCTTCTGATTTCCAAGTATCTTCTTTGGTTCTTCTCTAGAACAGAAAAGAAAGCAAAAGACTGAGTAATCAATCTGCAGAGAGAAGTAATTCATTTAACAACGAATAGTTTTTCAAAGGAAAGGATCCAGGTATATACGGCAAGTACCGCTGAATTTTGTAATGTTAACATGAATTTGATTTAGCCTTACTGTGTATACTTACAGCGTACCTGATCTGACTGGACCTGAAAAAGGCCTGAAGCTCAGACTTCTACTGGGTTATCCAGCTCTGTACACACATGGTAAGCAATTTTGAGATCAGTGCCTAGGGTGGATAGCAGTGCAGCCCTTCAAGGAAGACTTAAAATTGGTCTTCCAATGATGGACCAAATGGGTACACACAGTCAGGCCATTTTTGGAACGTAATCAATGTATCAATGTCATTAGGTTCAACCTCCTGCTCTATTAGACCTAACTTCAAAGTCCTGGTCAGGGACTTATTTAGGTGAGGTTTTCAAATATCTGCAGTTGGAGTTTTTCTGGGCAATCTGATTCTTGGGTTTGACCACTCTCAGTTAAAAATATTTTCCTTATACTGAGCCGTAATTGCCCTTGCTGATAGTTAGGGCCACTACCTTCTGTCCCCTTGCAGTACATCTCAGAGAAGAATTTAGCTCCACCTTTTCCTTTTTAGGTACTTGAAGATGGCAGTTAGATCACCTCTTAGTTTTCCCTAGCCTGAACAGCTCCTTAGCCTCCTTCCCACATACATCACGGCTCCAGCCCCACAGCCATCTCCACACCTCATTCGACAATCTCTTTAGAACTGAGGGCCTTAAAACCAGACATTGTACTGCAGACAGGGCCTTGCAACTGCTGAGTAGAGGAGAATGCAGTTAACCTTAACCACCTGAAGAGCACCCTCATGACTTACGTTCAAGCTTCTGTCCACCAGGACCCCCAGTTCCTTTTTCTGCAGAACCACTCATAGAACCCATTCACATGGCAAATGGTAAGTACAGTATTTTCCCCTTAGACATATAATTTGAGCTGCCCCAAACTCAGCTGTAAGAACATTTCAGGGGATAAATAGCATGGGCACACAGTGAATGTAAAAATACCACAGCAAATGTAATCCTTTTTTTCCCCATCAGCAGGGGTCTGACACAGCCACAACACATTTTTGCTAGATTTTTAAACACTAAAAGTTAAAAATAGATTACTGTGCATTTCAAGTGAACCAAGGAAGCTTCTGGTTTAGTAATTGCATGCATCTCAAAAAACGCTGGCACTATTTTTCAATTAACAATCACTTAATACTTTAAAATGGCTCCAACTACATGCGTAAGCTGACTGTCATATGAAATAATTGTACATAGCACTGAATAAAAAAGTAAAAAGATAATGAAAATAATCAAGACTATACATGGAGATTGTTTCACTAGACTTCTCCCTGGTTATGTTTTTTCTAACCTCATTTGCAGAGTTATTGCCCTTAACTGCTTGGCTGCTGCTAAATAGATTAAACTAAAGAAAAAAAATCACTAAGTTTTTTCTTCTGATACTTAAAAATGGCAAAAAGTACAGATATGTACTACTGCAGAAAGTCAGATGACAAAGTGAAACCAAAGGTGATCATTTGCTTGAGTGGGGTTTTAACAAAGCCTAAGAAACACAACATAACTTGTGTGAGGGTAAGCTGGAAGGAAGGATATGGATGGGAAGAGAAGAGAGTCCTGTATTACAGTCTCAAATAGTAATCTATGATTACATTTTGGGGTTAGACAATATTTAGGTACATATCAGCAAAGAAAGAATGCTAACGATGTTAATAGCCTAAAACCAGTATAACCAATAGACAATATCAGATAAGGTAGTTTAAGATTTATTTCAAAGCTGAGGCAAAAAGCATGCAGCAAACATTTAGAGATAGTTCTCTAGTGCCCAAAAAGGTGCACCTGCCACTTTTCTGGGGTCTGCAGTTTTCATCTCACCACCACCACTACAATCTGTTGCTTTTATATATGACTTTCCACTTAATTCTCTGCTTTTGCAGGAGACTAACAAACAAAAAGAAAGATCTTTTACAAAGCTTAAAGAAACTTAATACCTTTGAGACCACTGTCTCTCTTTAAGTAGAAGAATCATTGTATACACAAAAAGAAATGTTTAAAACAAACTTTAAAAGGATTTATTGAAGTTTCTCACCTGTCTGCTAATTTAGAAGTCCTTATATACTCAAATCCAGATTAAGATTAGTTATTTAAACCACACTGGGTTTAACTTAATTCATCTGAGATCTTAATTCACCTGAGAGCATGGAGAGCTCATCAGCTGACATAAAATGCCACCGACTTACTGAATTCAAATAGTGCTATGAAAACTTTTAACATTTAAGAATCTGTCCTTTAAAGTAAACAAGAAGTATGTTGCCTTATTAAGTTAGTGGAATAAGAGACCTTGCAACTTTAGATAAACTCTTCAAGAGAGATCAAAAGGGGTTTCTTTCACTCATAACCTAGAAGGATGGCAGGTTTTCCAAACTTACTATTAATTAAGAAATCACTTAACTATGATTATAAAGAAAAAGAAACAGAAAAACAGTAAAATGTCTGTAGTTTTTAAGCCAGAGAAAAGTACTTCATTTTTTGCATATTACCTATTTATCTTTCTTGTTTCCAATATGAGTTGCCTATTTGAGAGCCCTTAAAGAGGTAAACAGCAAGAGTGACAGACTTGATTTGATAGAACAGAAACAGCAAAAGGAAGCTTTCTCATAGTGTAGCTGTGCATACAACCTCCTGTGGGTCTTTGGCAGTCTTACACCAACACCCCTGAACAACTTTAGATCAAAGTTTAACTTTCCTTCACAATTCACTACCTCACCTCTTTACTGAAAAGGAGGTTATTGATGTACCACAGTTACTGAAATGATAGCTGAATGAAGGTTTCTAGAGCAGTTCCACCATACTACTTCACATACCCTGCCCAGCCACTCTATTTCCTGCTCCATTTTCCACTCAGCATGACCACAAATTAATTAGCTGTAAAATCCAGATTCACACAACAGCAATAAAAAGATTTGATACTTATTTTTCAAGTGAATATGTAACACAATAATTGATGTTAGCATGTCCATGTCGTTTTGTTTCCTTTATTTTGGAGCTCTACAAACTTTTAATAATTTAACACCATCAGACAAAAGTTATGCGGGTTCCTGAAAAACTAAACCCCAACAATTAGTGGTTATGGAGTATCAAATATTAAATACACTTTATCTACAATCTGAAACATTAGCAGCTTTGGAGATTTTCATAAACCACCTATCCTCTTCTCCAGAAAGATGTGACTGATACAGTCTCATCCTTCTGCTAGAAGAACGAGCGTTTCCTTACAGCTGCTACTTGGGTGAGTTTCATCGGCAGGCTGACAAAGCAAGAAGACTTATAGAATCATAGAATCACTTTGGCTGGAAAAGACCTTTGAGATCATCGAGTCCAACCTTTAACCTAACCCTGCCATCCCACCACTAAACCATGTCCCTAAGCACCTCATCTATCCTTCTTTTAAATACCTCCAGGGATGGGGACTCAACCACCTCCCTGGGCAGCCCACTCCAGAGCCTGACAACCCGTTTGGTGAAGTTTTTCCTAATGTCTAACCTAAACCTCCCCTGGCAGAACTTCAAACCATTCCCCCTTGTCCTATCTTCCGCTACCAGGGAAAAGAGACCGACCCCCACCTCGCTACAGCCTCCTATTAGGCAGTTGTAGAGGGCGATCAGGTCTCCCCTCAGCCTCCTCTTCTCCAGGCTGAACACCCCCAGCTCCCTCAGCCG